>NC_050462.1:72563-202563 GCF_903995425.1 Onychomys torridus
AGTCATCAATGGTAGGGCTTGTAGGAAAGAGACTATGGCATGGTGCAATGTAGATGTAATTCTGAACAGTTTTATTAAGTAAGAAACACAGAGCCAAATGCAGAGTTATAAGCCCAAGAGGTCAGAGCAGCAGCCATAAGCTAAGACTAAGACTGCCTTCTTTTTTTAAAATTTATTATTATTATTGTTTATTATTATTATTATTATTATTATTATTATTATTATTATTATTATGTGTTTTAATTTTACACATCAGCCATGGGTTCCCCTGTCCTCCCCCCTCCCACCCCTACATTCCCATGTCCTCCAGGACCATGAAACCCCTGGGGATTCATTTAAACTTGGTGGATTCAGTACAGGCAGGTCCTGTCACCTCCTTCCAGGCTGAGCATGTGTCCCTGTGTAAGCCCAAGGTTCCAAACAGCCAGGTAATGCACTAAGGACAGGTCCCGGTCCCACAGCCTGGATGCCTCCCAAACAGTTCAAGCTATTCAATTGTCTCACTTATCCAGAGGGCCTGATCCAGCTGGGGGCTCCACAGCCGTTGGTTCATAGTTCATGTGCTTCATTCAATTGGCTATTTGTCCCTGTGCTTTTTGCAATCTTGGATTCAAGAATTCACTCTCTTACAGTCCCTCTTCTTTCTTGACAGTTGGACACCTGGAGCTCCACCTGGGACCTGGCTGAGATCTCTGCATCCACTTCCATCAGTTATTGGATGAGAGTTCCAGCATGACTGTTAGGGTGTTTGGCCATCTGATCACCAGACTAGGTCAGATCAGGCTTTCTCTTGACCATTGCCAGTAGTCTACAGAGGATGTATCATTGTGGATTTCTGGGGACCTCTCCAGCACTCTGCCTATTCCTGTTCTCATGTGGTCTTCATTTATCATGGCAAGACCGCCTTCTTAATCCTCACTGTTGCCGACATCCTTCCCCTCAGAAAGAGACCTACTTCCTGTGTGTCTATCTTTTTATTGACTTTCTGCTCTGCCTTCTCATTGGTTGTAAACCCAACCACATGACCTCCTCGTCACTGCCTGTCTATACAGACTTAAAAGTCTCTATGGTTGGTATTGAGATTAAAGGCATGTGTCTCCAAGCTGGCTATGTCCTTGAACACATACACTCTGCCTGTCATATGATCTGATTAAGGGTGTGTGCTACCACTGTCAGACTTCTGCTAAATGGCTTGTTATTAGCTCTGACCCCAGGCAACTTTATTTATTAACATACAAATAAAAACACATTTCAGCACAAATAAAATATCACCATTCTAGAATATCACTATTCTAATAAAAGAAAAAAGGAGAAAAGTTATGACTAATATAAAAAAACTATATGCAAAAAGTACAATAACTATATATAATATATACAAGAAATAAATACCTAAACAAATTCTAGTCCATTTGCATTTGACAAATTCAGAGAAAATAATTGCATTATCTATCCTGTCTTGGTAAGTCCATAATATACCTAATTCACTTTCTATCCTAACTTATATTACTAAAAGAACCATCTTATAATGTCTTTCAAATTTATAGACTTACACCTCTTTAGTGAGTTTCTTTTCTGAAATTCTTAACAAGAAAAACTATAATGATAACTATCTAATCTTCAACTCTAACTCTAACTATAATTATCTAAACTTCAACTCCCTCAGAGACCCAAGAAGGAAATGATATTACCTAACAAAAATAAAATCAGGAAATGCATGCAAGTGGCTTCCAAAAACTATGAGTTAACAGAAACAGCCAGCTCCCTGCACAGTCACCCGAGGTATCACCACAGCATTGGGGAATCATCTTCAGACTATAGGCTTGGAGTATCTGACAGACTCATTTGTGAACTAGGATGTATACAAGGCCAACAGTTCTACCTCACATTTGGTGAGAGCAGTCCATGTCCCAGAAACATCTGAATTCCACTAGTGTCTTGTCATGATTCAGGATTTTAAATTCTGGAAATTGTTGATTTTTTTAAATTGAGCTGTCCATTCTTCTTGGCGTCTGTGTGTGGCTTCATCTCAGCATCCTGTTTTTCTCTGGATCCTTTTCTTCTCAGCTTGTGGGTGGTTTCAACTCTTTTATTAAATGCCAGTCTACCATTGAGAAGTTAGACTCCATCATCTTAGTTATTCTCTCAAGAATAACTGTTTTAAGCCAGGCAGTGGTGGCCCACGCCTTTAATCCCAGCATTCGGGAGGCAGAGGCAGGCGAACCTGTTAGTTCAAGGCCAGCCAGGTCTCCAAAGTGAGTTACAGGGAAGGTGCATAGCTACACAGAGAAACTGTGTCTCAAAAAAAAGAAAGAAAAGAAAGAAAGAAAGAAAAAGAAAAAAGCTGGGCTTTGGTGGTGCATGCCTGCAATCCCATCACTCAGGAGGCAGAGGCAGGTGGGATCTCTGTGAGTTTGAGCCCATCCTGGTCTACAGAGCTAATCCAGGACAGGCTCCAAAGTCACAGAGAAATCCTGTCTCAAAAAAAAACCAAAAAATAAAATAAAAATAAAAATAACTGTTTTAGCTTGTTTCACTGCACACCAGAAGCCATCAGTCCACTGCCTATTGTTCAGCTGCCTTTGCAGAAAAGGGCACTGTACTTTTTCTGGATTGTAAAGGCCACTTCAGAGATGGTGCCATATTGTCCTGGCATCAGAGGATGCCTTTTGTTAAAGCCACAACCACAGTTGTCTTGGCAAGAATCGGTAGTCCTTTGTTTCATGTCCTGTCTGTCCTGTTTGTCAGCAGTCAATTTGAGGATACTTTGCTGTCCAGTGGCTAACTTTTGCTACAATGAAAGTTAACTCCATATGCAATTTCTTTAACTCACATATCCTCTCTGAAGTAGATTGGTACTGCCAGGAGCTGACATGTCTCATAGGTATAAAAAAGAAAAAATTTTCTAAGTTATTAAAACATTTTAAATGTTTTAAATTTCTGAAGGGTTTGAAGATTCTAACTGAGGTAAGATAGTACTTGATCCCCCTGGTTCCTACAATCCTTCCTCCCTCTATTCTTGCTCATAATAACTCACAGAGTCTTAACCAGCAACCAGTAAGTCTGGACCAAACTTGGCCCTTAACACATATGTAACAATTTTGTGGTTTGTCTATTTGTAGAACTCTTAACAACGGGAGAAAGGGCTGTCACCTAATTATATAGTTGTCTCTTTAGAGCCTATTCCTCTCACTGGATTGTCTTGCCTAGTGTAATTATATGGGGAGATACTTTGCCTTAGAGCAACTTGATATGTCATGCTTTGCTGATGTGCATTGGAGGCTGGACCCTTTCTTCACTGAGACAGAGGAGGAGAAGATTGGAGTGTGGATAGGTGTTGGGGAAAGAATTGGAAAAAAGGCAGGAAGGGAAACTGCAGTCAGGACATAAAATAATCAGTAAATTATTAATTCTTAGGAGAATAGAGAATATAAACACACATGCAAAAAGAAAAAGAAGATGTTGTTGGTACATTGACTACTGATGAGTCTCAGTGTAGGATAGTCATTCTTAACCTTCCTAATTCTGTAATGTTTTAATACAGGTCTTCATTTCTTTGGTGACACTAAACTACAAAAAATTACATTCATTGCTATTTCATAAGTGAAATTTTGTTCCTGCTATGAAATGTAATGTAAATATCTGATATTTATGATGATCTGTGATGACCCTTGATTAAAGGTCATTGGACACCTCAAGGGGATCATGACCCACACACATGTTGAGAACTGTTGTTGTATGATTACTATAAACTAATTTTGTAGAGAGATATACAAATAAACAAGATGTAACTTATTCTTCAAATATTGTTAAGTGAATTTCAAGCTAGACACCAGGTAGACTAGTATCTTTGAACACATCTCCAAAATTGGCAAAATGATTCCTCAAGTAATCTACAAAAATATTTTGGCAACTGCTAAAATGAGCATTCTATTCAAGTAAATGAAGTTCCTGTGCATTCTTCATTTCAGCACAGAGACATACACATGACACAACCCTGACTCTAGGATATAAGTTTTCTTAATTCAAGAAAGTAAAAATAAATAAATAAATTAGTTTTCCCCAAATTCCTAATGTTAATGAGGTTTTTGAGTAATTACTATGCAATTAATGGAGAAAACAAAGATAAACTCAGCATGTGTGTAGATTTCTAAATAGTTTATGTCACTCCCAGAGATTATTCATTGTATTCCACTTATAATTAAATTAATGAAGTCTTGTTTTGCAAAGAGACCTTAAATATGAGGGCATTTTGTAGTCATCAATATATTTTAAATTGTCAACACAAACAATGATATTAGAGAATGGAATTCAGTTTTCTTCACTAAAATCTTAAGTTAGTACAGGTTTCCTTAGAACTCACATATTGTAAAGAATTCCACCTGGTTCTCCTCATTTTTCTTCCATATTTAGTTAACAGGGAATGTGGGTAAAGTAATATCACTGGGAAAATACGTTTGTGAAAATTTAAATCATGATTCTCACCGCAAAGTTTTGCAATCTTAGTATTATAAATTGGATCATGGACAACAATGGAAAAAAGTAATTGCCTTCATGCTTCTTGGACACAAGCAACTAGATTTTTTTTGGGGGGGGGGGGTTCTTTTGTTTTTTTGAGACAGGGTTTCTCTGTGTAGCTTTGCTCTTGGTAGACCTCAAACTCACAAAGATCTGCCTGCCTCTGCCTCCCGAGTGCTGGGATTAAAGGCATGCACCACCACCGCTGGGCAAGTTTTTACCCAGTTGAAGATTTACTTTCATCTGAGATACTCCACAGATACTGTCTGTTATCCTCCATGGAAGCTTCATTTTGCTTTAATCACCCTACCCATAGAAAGAATGTGAGGGTCCTTAATGCTTCTCAATGTCAGCTGAGCTCGGCCTCATTTTGAAATGAAAATTTGACTCTGCTAGCTCTAGCAAGTCAATTTAACCATGTTGATAGGTCTGTCCTAAAGTAGTTCATGCTGGCCAAACAGCTTACCTACATGAATGCATGAAAATAGAACCTTCAGTTTTGTGTGCCTCTAGGAGCCCATGTTGTTCTACATCTCTGCTCTGTTATAGTACACAGAGGGAGCTTTTTGATCCTGCCTTCCAGTCTTTTAGTGTTGGTAAAAAGTACTTTGGGCTTTTCCTGCTTTGAAATCAAATTATTATCAGCAAGGTGAAATTTTGAGATAAAGTTTTCTGAGAGGATCTACACAGAAGGGGAAAGAGAGATGGCTTTTTCTCAGGTAAATGTATGAATGGAGTGGATGTGAGACATATCGACTGTTCTCCTAGAAATGCTTCTTTTGCAGTGGTTCCAAACCTTTACATCACCTCTCAGTTTTTACAAGGCTTTATTTTTCTTTTTCTGAAGTGGTTGTCAATAGAATCTTTTAAATGCATGTCCCATGTATGCTTCTTTCCACTGTTTTCTCACCATTTTTAGCATAAATTATCTCAGTTAATGCATAATGTAATCTTTTTGTATACAAAAAGAACATGCATACACATGTCCTCCTTAGAATGGAGTTTCGTCATTTCATATGAATGAGAAAGAAGCCGTGTTCAATGATCCTTTGGCCAGGTAGCTTTTTCCTCAATATAGATTATTCCAAGAAAGAGGCGCTATGAAAAAGGATGGCATGTCTGTCTTCTTGTCAATGTGCAATGTTTAATATTGAAAGACATACTGTGTTATATACTAAGATGAACTTATTTAAATGTAATACAAACTTCCAAATGGAATTTGTAAGTCATAAGGTGGTGGGAAATTATCCTATCAGATGAGTTTTCTTCTGTTTATTGTTCTGTTTTGTAACTAGACTAGATTCAAAGATTGCATTCCTTTGTTTCTCTTTGTTAGCTACTAACATTACAGTGAACTTGCAATGCTCTTCTGTTTGGCTGACACCCGCTAACAATCAGTCCCTGTGAGATGAGGCAATATCATGTTATATAGTACATTTTTTAAACAAATGGACCAATAGAGAACTGGTTGACAAAGAGTACTTATATTTAGGTGGATTTCACAAAGAATCAAAAACTTTCAACAAGGACAATTTAGATGGTTGGAGTTGAAGTGTCTTCATTAACAAACAAAAGTATTAAGCTGGGTGCAGGGATGCCATTGTTTAGATATAGCATTTGCAATGGAATCCAAAAGAAGCATTTTCACTGTTTAAAATAAACAAGAGAGAATCTAATCATTTGTTTTGCTGCAAAACTATAAAATGGTGTAATTTAAGAATGGATCATGGAAACTAAAGGGGAATACCTCATTGGAAACATTGATGAAGTACCAATTTCCTTCTGTGCCTTGGCTGTAGGCAAGTATATTACATACCCAGGTGAGAAATACTTTAAGCTGGGGCTAGCCCTCAATTCCATCCACTATTTCAAATTCAGGTGTCAGTTATGCTTTAATTAACAATCTCAGGGAAATGGAATGAGAGGAAGGGTCACTACAACTTCTTGCTGCTGTATTTAGACTCAATTTAAAATGTCTGTGCACAGTATAAAGCAGGGTACAGAAGACACATATCCAGGTTGTAGAAATTTCCATGATCAGAAGAAATAATGGACTCACCCAAAGCAGGAAAGGAGAAACTAAGTTTTGATCTGTCTGTAAAAGTTCATGGTTTCTGCACCTCTGCTGTGGCACAAATTACCAGATGGGGTCTCTGAGTGTGGTAGCAGGAAATGCAGTTGCTGTTGCCTTTGCACAGAGAATAGCATTAGAAAAGTGAAACTTTAAGATAAATTTCCTGATTGGATCCATAAGAAAAGGGACAAACAGAATGCATATTCTCAGGTAAATGTAGGCACAAGGATGGGACAGGTTGATGACATTCTACACATAAATGCTTCATCTGCAGAGCTCTCAACCTTCACTATATTCCCTCATTCTGGAAAACTATATTTTAATGTTATTATATCTTTAATATATATTTTTTATTATTACTGTCATCTATGTTCTTCATCCTGCTTTCTAAACTTTCTTGCCTCTATTATTTTCCAGTATCATGGGGTTCTGGGACTGTGTCTGCTTGTCTGGTGTGAGTGATGTCTGAATTCTGCTTATCAGGTACAGCTTTGGGTGTAGTGAAGTTAATGACTAAGCTGTTTTTACATGTCTAAGATACCTTTTTTTAAAAAATATGCTCATTCCAATTAGGCTTCTGATTCACATATACATTTCACCATGAATAACAAATAATAGACCAGTAAGCCTTGGAATTAATAATGGTATGGCTGTTCATTTGCCCCTGAAAAATTGGGAAAATAAAAATTTAACTTGTACTAGTTATTGGAAGCAAAGTTATGAAGCAGGCATCTCAAAAACCATAACTGATAGTAAAGAAGGACCTCCTTAGCCTCTATGTCTAATTTGACAAGGAGGAACTTTGTCCTTCTCACATTGGGTTAAATGTAAGCTGAATACTTCATGTAATCTATCATGGGGCCTTAGTGGGCCCTACCAAAATTTTCATGGTCTAATAAATTATGGTATAGAAACAAACTTATACTCTTAGCCTTTCTCAATAGTATGAGTACATTTATTCCTCACAGAGGAGTACATATCATACATCCTTGTAAACATTAATTCTTAGTGCCTATGGTAGTCTGGATGGAATTTCCCCCCATAAACTCATAGAGATTGGTACTATTGGAAGGTGTGGCTTTGTTGAAGGAAGTGTGTCATTGTGTGTGGGGGTGGACTTTGAGGTCTCATATATGTTCAAACTATGTCTAATGTCCCAGACTACTTCCTCTCACCTTTGTGTCAAGATGTAAATGCCCAGCTCCTTCTGCAGCACCATGTCTGTCTGTATGATGCTATGTTGCACCATGATAATGGACTAAACCTCTGAAAATGTAAGTCACCCCAATTAAATGTTTTTACTTTTTAAGAGTTGCCATGTTCATGGTGTCTCTTCTCGGCAATACAAACCCTAACTTAGGCAAAGCATGATTCATTACCCTTTAGACAGGAAATGTTATGAGATACACTGCTAATTTTACTTTTGATAGAATCACATTATGTATAGGCTTATGTAGTTGCTCCTCATGTGTTATTAATAGAAATGCTTGTAATCCACTATAGTCATTCTTTATTTCATGTAACACACAACAGTAGGTATTTAACTCGCTGTGTTGATAAGCAATAAATAATAGTAAAATTGTTTATCAACAAACTAATATTATTTTGATTCCAGTAAAATTAAAAATAGAGTGATAGTATTTAAATTTCAATAAAATTCTTGTAAAATTTCTAAAATACTTGTATTTTTAGAAAAACATTCTTAAAAATTCATTAGGTTACTGGTAGC
Organism: Onychomys torridus; assembly: GCF_903995425.1. Lineage (NCBI taxonomy): Eukaryota > Metazoa > Chordata > Mammalia > Rodentia > Cricetidae > Onychomys > Onychomys torridus. The sequence continues at coordinate 80,882 of NC_050462.1, forward strand.
TGCTGCATTTGCATTTATAGGTATTATTTCAGCTTCCTTAATGGGAGTCTTAGCATTAGAACAAAATTTGTGAATACCTAAATTTTCAAATAAACAAGTTAAAATGGTTCTAAATTAGAAGAAGTTAAAGAAAAGATTCATATTAATTTCATAGAATTACTGGATGAGGGAAAACAACCCAGGATTACAAACTTTATAAAATTTCTCCCACTTTTACATTGCTTGAAGTTTAAGTGAATATAAAGACAGTGGTTTGGAAAGTATCCCTCTTGTTCAGAAAACTATTAAGTTTTGAATAGTGGTATAGAATGAAATATTCCCTGTGGTTGGTTTTATAATATTCAATATATATTATCCATTAAATATACAATGGTTATGGAACATTACAAGACTCAATCAATACCTGAAATCTCAGAGAAAACTGTGGAACCATGTAAAGCTCTGTAAAGCAGCTGTGCACCAGAAAGTATTTGGAAGGCATTTGGACCCAAAGAAGGGTCTGGAGAGTGCCTTAGAGCTAAAGAATTAGAAGGTAACCTGGGGGAAGGAAGGTCCTTGAAAATGGTAGGTGGACACCTACCTAACTTTTCCTGCATCAGGTTCTCACCCATATGACCATGGCTAGCTCTTCCTGGTCTGCTGTGAGGATCCTGCTACCCCTAACAACAGCAGCAGCACTATGGCCACCACCTCTCTGGGTTTTATCATCTGCCCTGATTGATACCTTACCTAGTTTGATTCAAATCCTGGGGATCTCCAGGGACTAATTCCAGGGCTGCAAATGATCAGGATAGGTGACATTCTATTAGCATCTCCTTCAGCTCCATAAACATTCTAGAAAGACAAGACAAGAGGTCGGTTGGTTTACAGGGCCTGTGAGCTCATGCAACACTGCCTTCCTGCCTCCCTGGGCCAAGCCTGTCAATCATCTACTAAACACACCCTCTCCCTCAGGGAAACCTGGAAGAAATTCCTCTGCTCATCTCCTCACAAGCACAGCAATCTCCAGTTGTACCCCCAGGAAAGTCTCTCACAGACACACCCACACAACAAGCTCACAGACATTCCCCCTCTCTGGAAATGCCCTTCCAGACATTGTGTTACCATGACTCAGCAGACCTGGGAATCCTGTGGTGATGTCAGTTTTGAGAAAAGAGGCAAAATGGGGAGTGCTTGGCAGCTAAACTGAAGGGCTGTTCTAAGATCAAGGCCAGTAGAGACAGCAGGGCAGCCCATTCAATGCACCCACAGGGCACTAGAAGAGGAGACCTGGACCCCCAGAGCAGGAACCATACAGGTGCTGGGAAGCCAGAGCCACAGCTAGCATGGAAGACAGACCCTGAGATGAGCAAGACGATGTCAGGTGGAGAAGCAAACATGGCCAGTACACATACTAACATAGAGGGTTTAGGGAGATCTAATGAGACCCTCTTCCTAGAAAAAGGACTGTAGGAAACTAATGACTATTGAGAGAGAGAGAGAATTGTTTTTTGCAAATATCAGCATCCTAGTTGGTTATCCAAAACAAAATGGTCTACCCTGAAATCATATAAATAGAAGAAATAATGGGCTCAATAGCTCATATTTATTCATGAGCATAGACATATAAATAACAAAAGAGAAACAACCAATTTGAAATGAAGTAAGTGGGGGCATGTAGCCGGTTTCCTTTTGTGTCATGAACAAGCTACGAAATCATGACACAGAGACTTCTTATTAGTTATGAATGCTTCCTGTCAAATGGATTATGGTAGGAGATTTGTATTCTGCCCCCCCCCTTTTTTGTTTGTTTGTTTTTGGTTTTTCAAGACAGGGTTTATCTGTATAGCTTAGTGCCTTTTCTGAAACTCATTTTGGAGACCAGGCTTGTCCTCAAACTCACAGCAATCCACCTGCCTCTGCCTCCCAAGTGCTGGGATTAAAGGTGTGTGCCACCACCACTGGGCAATAGAGCTTGTTTCAAAAACATTTTTCTAACAGGATTGAAATTCAGCTGTTCTGAAATTAAAATGCTTTCCAAGGGAGAAAAATCACTCAACACACTTCAGAGATAAAGAAAATTCTCAAAGAGGAGGCTAATCAAACAATGCTGCACAAGGGGAAACAGGGTATCTCAAGAACATTACTGACTAAGCCCATAGTGATCTGTGCACTGATAACTATAGCCCCCTGTGGTGGAAAGAGTTGGTTTCTCAGGATCTGAAGCAATCCCACCACAAACACCCTTATTCCAACCATTGCTAGTTGTTAAAATATTCCTGGTTTTCAGGAAGGAGCTCTGTTTTATTGTCAGTACACCAGGCCCTTAGGGAAAGCTGCCAAGGCCTAGATACAAGGTTATTACTAGCTCCCACAAGAATTTTCCCAATCCCTGCCTAAGGGCCAAAGTTAAAGCCATGATTGATCAGGCAATTCCGTAACATATTAGTGTTTTCCTTTTTTTTTATCGTTTTCTTTCTTCTCATTTTATTTTTGGGAGGGGGTTTATAGAGACAGGTTTTCACTGTGTAGCTTTGGAGCCTGCCCTGGAACTTGCTCTGTAGACAAGGCTGGCCTCAAACTCACAGAGATCAACCTGTGTCTGCCTTCTGAGTGAGTGCTGGGATTAAAGGTATGTACCACCACCACCCAGCTAGTGTTTTACTTTTCAAATAAGTTGACACCTGGTGTCATATTGCCCATCTGGCAGAACTATGTTTTTCTCAAGAAGAAAACAGGAACTTTATGGCATACCAGGACTTAAGGTCGGTTGTGACCCTGTAATGCCTCAATGAACAGCTTATTAGAGTCCCATTCTTTGATTCAGTGTTAGGCCTAGTGGCTTGTTTTAAATAAGCAGTGGTTCCTTTGTAATGGTTTGGAGACAAAGGTGCATCCCACTGTCCTAATCTAACAGACCTGACCACAATACACTTACCTCTGAGGATTTTTTTGAGGCAGTTCTCCCTCAGCTAAATTCTACTTTGTGAGACTTACTACCTCCAAAGAATTAGTAAATTCTTTGTATCACCTATTCTTCTACTTCTCAATTTAATGCTACCCAACATATCATATGCCTTTTACAATGTCCTCAAAATTAACTATAAATGGATTTTACATATGAAAGTGAAATGCAAATTGCTGATCCTCTAAAAGGTACTGGAAGGCACTCTCCATGTTTGACAACTGCTTTCCATGAGTGCACCAAAACAAGTCAAAGTTCACTACAAAACATTTCCTTTCTTTCCTTTTTTTTTCTCTTTTGAGACTGGGTTTCTCTCTGTAGTTTTGATGCCTGCCTGTCCTTGATTTCATTCTGTAGAGCAGGCTAGCCTCAAATTCACAGAGATCTGCCTGACTCTGCCTCCCCAGTGCTGGGATTAAAGGTGTGTGCCACCTTCACTCAGCACAAAGATGTTTCTACAAACAGCTCCCTGTGCCCAACTCTGTGAGCAGATTCAGCCCACACAGCAAAGTTATTCAGAGGCCTGTCCCAGGGTCCAGGGAGTTTCAAGTACCACATGACTTCACAGAACAGGGATTCTGTAGGCAGGTTCCCTACCAGATCCAAGGGGGACACATCACACTGGATCCCACACTTCACCATCTACTCTACCCCATCTGGGGACAGAATCCCCTCACTCAGCAAGTCATGGTTTCCCAGCTCAGCCATGCTCTCTGCTCAGCTCCCTGCAGCAGGACTCACAACACACCACACAAAACTGCTGGAACCAGCTCCTCTTCAAAGCAAAGTCTGAAGGCAGTGCCTGGAAGGACCCTGCAGGACTTCTGACAGGCAGGTCACCTAGAGCACCTGATTAGCTAGTGACAAGGGTACCTCCAATGGGGTTATAGTGTGCCTAAAGACACAGCACAATGGTTCCTGACCCTGCCTTCTACCCTAGACAAAGACTTTTTCTAAATCAGCAGAGTTATGCATATTAATAGCACTTGCCCGTGGCTCCAATAGCTGACCTGCTATCTTCCTGCTCTCCATAGGAACTTCCTCTTCATCCTCCAAGACACAATGTGACTGGCTAGCTTGTACAGACCACTAAACTATGTGGGGTGGAGTGATTCCTTGTCACACAGATAAAAGGGATTCCAGAATATTAACAACTAAAAAGAGATTTAAAGACACACAAAGAGAGTGTTTATTATGTGACTTAATACTGACATCAGGTGAACTTAAGGTACTTCTTACCTGGTTGTTACAGGGACCTCAGACAACCAGCAAAGAAAAGCAGGAACTTGATCATAACCAAGAAAATTGGTCCATTGCTTTAGGAAATTTATTCCAGAAATTCAGAGCAAACCATTGGCAAATGAATGATAATACAGAGTAGTCTCCATGGATAGTTTAATATTTAGATAATAATTGAGCTATGAAGAATGTGTTTATGAGCACAACTGTTAGCAAGCACATCTTCCTCAGTGGGCAGGTGAAGGAAATTACAAATGCATTATTCAAAGTTCTCTACCTGAAAAGGACTGGTAGAATGAATCTCTCTATGTATGTAGAAAATGGATTTATTAGAATATCTCACAAACTGTGGTTCAGGTAGCCCATCAATGGCTGCTACCAATGGAAATTTGAAGAATTCAGTAGTTGTTCAGTACATGAGGTAGTGTATCTCAGCTGGTCTTTAGTATACGGCACAATTCTAAGGGAGTAGGCTCTAATGCTGGTAAAAGAATGAACTTGGAGCTAGGCAGTGGTGGCTCACACCTTTAATCCCAGCACTTGAGAGGCAGAGGCAGTTCAAAGCCAGCCTTGGCTACAGAGAGAGTTCCAGGAAAGGTGCAAAGCTGTATAAAGAACCCTGTCTCAAAAGCCAAAAACAAAAAGGAAAAAAAAAAGATAGATAGAAAAAGAATGAACTTGGTAGCCAGAGCTAGGTCAGGCAGGCAAAGGGAGAGTTTCCTCCTTCAGTGTTCTTTATGTAGGCTGCCACCAGAAGTTATGATCAAGATTAAAGGTGGCTTGTACAACCACTGTGGAAATCAGTATGGCAGTTTCTCAGAAAATTAGGAATCAAACTACCTCAAGACCCAGCCATACCACTCTTGGGTATATAAACAAGGAATGCTCAATCATACCACAAAGATACATGCTCAACTATGTTCATAGTAGCACTATTTGTAATAGCCAGAACCTGGAAAAAAACCTAGATACCCGTCAACTTAAGAATGGATTAAGAAATTGTGGTACATATACACAATGGAGTACTATTCTGCAGAGAAAAACAATGACAGCATAAAAGTTGAAGGCAAATGAATGGAACCAGAAAAAATCATCCTGAATGAGGTAACCCAAACCCAGAAGGACAAACAAGGTATGTACTTACTCATAAGTGGATTCTGGATATAAAGCAAAGAACAATCAGACTGCAACCCCCAGAAACATGAAGGCTATATATATAATATGGGGGACCCTAGGATGACTGTGGCTTATAAAAAGTTTTGGTTTTACTCAATTTCTGGGCAAGCCTCAATGAAACATTTCACTATTAGGACAAAAATTTATACTATAACAAGCTGATAATAGAAAAATAAATAAAAAATGACATTAAAAATACTACTTCTCAATCTTGGTCTCAACAATACACATTCTTACAATCCCTCCTCTTTCTCAACAATTGGATTCCTGCAGCTCCACCTGGGGCCTGGCCTAAGATCTCTGCATCCATTTCCATCAGTTATTGGATGAGAGTTCTAGCACGACAGTTAGGGTGTTTGGCCAGGGAGTCTTTGCCCTTGAGGAGATGGGAATGGGGACGAGGGGCTGGGGAGAAATTGGGGTGGGGTGGGGAGGGGCTGGTATGTAAAATTAAAACACAAATATCCTTATTATAAAACATTACTTCTCTTTTCCCTTATATTTCTTTATTTACTACCTTTTCAAATCCCTTCTAAACTCTTTCTTGTTAAGTGTGGGTGAATCAGTATGCTTAAATATATGAATACAACCTGCTGCATCCATTGTTGTTGATTATACATATATGGATAATTGGCTGACCATGTTATATGGGACAATTCATTAGGGAGCTATTTCCTGCCTTATTCTCTCAAATGGAGGAGAATTGTACATTTTAATCAGCACCAGTTGTCTGACACTGACTAGGCTACCATCAACAGGAAACATAATCAAGAATAGAAAACGTAGGGTAGAATATGCCTTACCTGTTAAGAGCACTGAAGATTCTTTCAGGGCATCCTTCTTCCATTTGCAGTACATATAGAAGCTCACTAAGATATATAACTCCAGTATCAGGGATTCTGACACAACCTCCTGCTCTCCCTGGCCACCATAAGAAGAGGAGAATTAGTACATAAAGATTATATTTAAAGCTGTGTGTGGTAATAGATTCTTTTAGTACCAGCAATCTAGACACTGAGGCAGGAAGATCACAGTAACTTTGAAGCATATGCTACACAGTCTATACACACAGAGACACAGACGCAGACGCAGACACACACACACACACACACACACACACACACACACACACTCACTGGAAATGAACAAAACTGAATAACATAAAGGAATAGGATCATTGTTGAATAGGAACAATACAATACCAATTAAAGTAATTTCATGGAACCACATTCAAAAAAAGTTTGGCCAACATGCAAGCACATGCCATTAATCCCAGCCACTGGGAGAAACTGAACATTTGACTGATTCAAAACCTCACTATGCAACCTGAACTTCCCATCACAGTCTGAGTGTTATCAGATGCACCAAGTCTTAAAAAAGACATGCACAACAGCAATCTGCTATCAAGTGAAAGAAGTATGTGCAGATCAGGTACAAGCAGGTCCTGAAGGGACAAGCAAGCTACATGAAGAAGTTCCCCAAATGCCTGTGGTTTCTACTTCTGTGACAATGTCTTCTGCTGCCAAACATGTACCTATAGCCTCATGGGGCATTCCCTATGATTGGCTGACTGAGGAGGAGAAGACTAGGATGGGATTTAATGATGTTTCTGTGCATCACACAGGCACCACCCATAAATGGACCACTGTAGCATTTCCACCTGATTCTGGGACAAGCCTGAAAGACACTGGTGAAGAGAAATCTACACAGTGGGCAGTAGTTCTGACAGTACACAGTGTCATACATTTGTTTGAAAAGAGAAATGTCCCAATGTGCAACTACTCACTCAGCTGTAGCCAAAGATTGAGTGGATATTCAGGAAATTGGAAAGACCTTGATTGAAAAATTGGTGACACAGACATCTGGGGAAGAAGTATGTGGATAGACCTCTTCAAATGACCAAAGTATGTGAAGACATCTGTATCGCATGTACATGTTCAGCAAAAGGTGACAAGTTGAGTTCAATAATCTGATAGTAAGGATGACTCTTTCTCTGGACAGTCAGCCTCTTCTCCCAGCCATTCATGTCATTGCCCAATGGGCTCAAGAACACAGTGGCCATGGTGGCAGAGATGGGACTGACGCATGAGCAACATGAAAATCCATTTACCAGAGCTGATATTGCTCCTGTTGCTGCTTGTGCCAGATCAGCCAACAACAGAAACCAACACTGAGTCCCAGATATGGCCTGATTGAAAAGGGAATTGACATTGGTCTTTTGAAAACAAGGTTACAGTGCAAATTAGGTGGTAACATCTGGATGGCTGGGGAAAGGTTCTCCAGAAGGCAGTATGTGCTCTGAATCAGCATCTAATACATGACAAGTTTCTCCTATAGCCAGCATCCATGAATCCAGGAAGCTGGATATGGGAAAGTGAATACTTCTACTCACTCTCACTGCTAGTGACCAACTAGAAAAGTTTGTGCTTGCTGTTTCTGCAACGCTAAGTTTTGCTGGCCTAAAAGTTTTTGTTCAGAGGCCATTGTGCTCCTGCCAGGAGGCACAACAAACTTTCCAATGAATCGGAAACTCAGACTGACCCCTGGTCATTTTGGTCTTCAAATACCCTTAAAACATCAAACTAAGAAAGGAATAAAACCATAAGGAAGGGTGATACAGCCAGATTACCATAAGAAAAATTGGACTCTCTCCACAATGGAGGTAAGAAAGTTTATATCTGAAATGTAGGAGATCCTTTAGGGCATCTCTAGGTGCTACTGTGCCCTGTGATTAAAATCATTGGGAAACTATATCAATCTAACCCAAGAAGGATGACAAAGGGCACAGACCAATCAGGAATGAAGGCATGGATCACTTTTCCAGGAAAAGAACCATGACCCTCTAATGTGCCTTTAGAGGGTAAAAGAAATACAGAATGTATAGTACAGGAATGTAATTCTATATTCCATCTAAGGCCATGTGAACAATTGCAGAAATGAGGATTATAACTGACATGAGTGTGTCTGTTGTATTTTGTTAATGCATTTGTACAGATATTTGTATGTTTTTTTAGTTTCCTTATAATATGTTGCAACACCAAGTAAGAGAAGATCCTTTGTTATAAGACATAAGTTTGGGTTACTAGAAAGATGTCCCTTAAGGAACATTGCCACTATTCTAAATATATAATGGGTTTGTAATTTTATGTGGGATAGTTATGTTATCTTTTTTCTTTCTTTGAGACAGGGTTTTCCTCTGTAGCTTTGTGCCTTTTCCTGGAGCTCACTTGGTAGCCCAGGCTGGCCTTGAACTCATAGAGATCCACCTGGCTCTGCCTCCTGAGTGCTAGGATTAAAGGAGTGTGCCACCACAACCCGGCTAGTTATGTTATCTTTGGGCATAACTATGACCTGGTTATTGCATTTCATTTGGAAATTAATCATGACATATGAAGATATGATTGTATGTCTAGTTGACAAGATGTGGATTGTGATAAATATTCTTGGCTGTAAAGTTTAATATATCTGGAATGAACTATAATTCAGAAATGGAGGGCACAATTGTAATCTGGACCTTGAGGCAAGAACACAACATGCCTTTGATCCAGATTCTGTGGTTGGATGACATACACCTTTAATCCAGATGTTGAGGCTGAAAGAAACAACTTTAATCTGGATCACACCTTCTGCTGAAAGGACATGGAAGGGGAAAGTTGGTGTGTACATGCTATGTACTCACTCACAAGTGGATACTAGATATAATGCAAAGGACAATCAAATTGCAACCCACAGATACAGGGATGCTACCTAGCAGGAGGGAACCTAGGATGACTGTGGCTTATAATAAATCTTGGTTTACTCAATCACTGGGCAAGCTATAGTGAAACATTTCACTATTAGGATAAGAATTTGTACTGTCTGAATCCACCAGGTTTAAATGAATCCCCAGGGGAGTCTTGGCCCTGGAGGAGATGGGAATGGAGAGGAGGGGATGGGGGGAAAGGTGGGGGTGGGGGCGGGAGGGGGGAGGACAGGGGAACCCATGGCTGATGTGTAAAATTAAAACACAAATATAATAATAAAAAAAAACTTAAAAAAAGAATTTGTACTGCAACAAGCTGAAAAGAAAAGAGAAAAAAAACATTTAATAGTTAAACTAAAAAAAAAGTTAAATAAACTAAAACAAACAAAAAACAAGGCAGAGTTTAGAAGGTATTTGAAAAGGGGGCTAAGACCTTGTGGTACAAGATGAACATCCCAGAAGTATTTCTTTCCATCATTTTTATAATTTATATATGGCTCCGCATGATCTTTATGTATAAATTCCTCTAAGTATCTCCACTGTTATATTGTGATCATGTTCAGAAATGGATTGGTTAACCTAGTCTGCTAGTGAATATGGAGAACTCTATATGACCATGTCCAGATTCCCTATGTAAAATTCACATGCTTCCTTTGCTTTGGAAAAGTATTTCATACTCTACCATCCTCCTGCAGGTAAGAAATTTTTCTCCTTTCTTCCATCTTGGATATTGTGATGGCTATTCTTAGTAGTCAAAAAGACTACCTCTGCAATTAACTAAAACCAAAAGAGTTGCATACACCTGTGAGGGATTTTTGAAATGTTTTAAAATTAAAGACCCATCTTTAATCTAGATCATTTGTGGTGATATCCACCTTCAGCTGCTTGGTGTCTGTGCACACATTTAAGTCCAGCACTGAGGAGGCAGAATCACTTGGGGTTTCTGACTTTGAGGCCAGCCTGATCTACAAAATGAGTTCCAGGACTGCACAGATAAATCAAGTTTTAAAAACATCAAAACAAACAAACAAACAAAACAAAGCAAATAAACTAAGTATAAGATCCACCTTTAATCTTGATCATAACTTCTGGTGGTAGCCTACATATATAAAGGGCACTGAAGGAGAAAGCTTTCCCTTTGCCTGGTTGCCCTAGCTCTGGCTACCAAGTTCATTCATTTACCAGCATTAGAGCCCACTTCCTTAGACTTGTGATGTATACTTATGACCATCTGAGATATACAGCCTCATGAACTAAACAGCTACTGAATTCTTCAAATTTCCATTGGTAGCTGCCATTGTTGAACTACCTAAACCACAGTTTGTGAGACATTCTAAATGATCTTTTTTTTTTTTCCTTTGGTTTTTCGAGACAGAGTTTTTCTGTGTAGCTTTGTGCCTTTCCTGGAACTCACTTGGTAGCCCAGGCTGGCCTCAAACTCACAGAGATCCGCCTGCCTCTGCCTCCAGAGTGCTGGGATTAAAGATATGTGCCACCAACACCCGGCTAATCCACTTCTTTATACATAGATTTGTTTTATCATTTTCACGTAGAGAACCTTGAATAATGCAGTTGTTTTTTTCTTCACCTGCCCACTGAGAAAGATGTGCTGGCTCCTGAATGCTTAACTGAAGTTCCTTGTCTGTGTACCCTGCATATTGCAAGTTAACAGCTTAGATGCAAGATTGTAAACCATCGGTAGTAAACTTCTGCCTTCCAGGGATCTCCCATTGTGCTGTCAACCTTATTTAAGCCTCCTTCCTCCTTCAAGAAATGGCATTCAGCATTCTGCTGAGGTGAATGACAAAATCAATCAATCAATCAATCATACATACAATAAAATAAGATGTGCTGGCTAACAATAGTATTCATAAATACATCTTCCTAGCTTAGTTATTCTCTAAGTATTAAATTATCCAGCTGGGCGGTGGTGGTGCATGCCTGTAATCCCAGCACTCGGAAGGCAGAGGCAGGTGGATCTCTGTGAGTTCAAGGCCAGCCTGGTCTACAAAGCGAGTTCCAGGACAGCCTCCAAAGCTGCAGAAAAACCCTGTCTCGAAAAACACACACACAAAAATAAGTATTAAATTATCCATGAAGGCTACTCTTTTTTTTGGGGGGAGGGCGGTTTGGAGACAGGGTTTCTCTGTAGCTTTGGAGCCTGTCCTGGACTAGCTCTATAGACCAGGCTGGCCTCAAACTCACAGAGATCCACCTGCCTCTGCCTCCTGACTGCTGGGATTACAGGCGTGTGCCACCACCGCCCTGCAACTACTCTTTATTATTATTAATTTACTAACAGTTTGCTCTGAATTTCTGGAATAAAATTCCTAAAGCAATGGACCTTGGTTGTAATCCAGTTTCTGCTTTTCTTTGCTGGTTTTCTGAAGTCCCTATGACAACTAGGTAAAAAGTCCCTTCAGTTCACCTGATGTCAGTATTAAGTCACACAACAAGCACTCTCCTCATGTGTCTTTAAAGCTCTCTTTAGTTGTTAATATTCGTGACATTCTTTTTCCTATGTAACAGGGAATCATTCCACTCCTCATATTTAGTGGTCTGTACAAACTAGCTAGCCACATTGTGCTTAGGAGGAAGAAGAGGAAGTTCCTATGGAGAGCAGGAAGACAACAGAGTCAACTATTGGAGCCAGGGGCAAGTGCTATTGAAATGCATATCACTGTTGATTTAGCAAAGTCTTTGTTTAGGGTGGAAGGCAGGGTCAGGAATTTTTTTGTTTGTTTGTTTGTTTTGGTTTTGGTTTTTTTTGAGACAGTGTCTCTCTGTAGCTTTGGAGCCTATCTTGAACTAGCTCTGTAGACCAGGCCTGTGCCACCACCGCTTGTTTTTGTGTTTTTAAGCCAGAGTAACCCTATGGGAGGAGCTCTCTCACTAGCCAATCAGACACTCCAGGTGACCTGTCAGTCAGAAGTCATGCAGGGTCCTTCTAGCCACTGACTTCAGATTTGGCTTGAAGAAGAGCTGGTTCCAGCTGTTTTGTGTGGTGTGCTGTGCGTTCTTCTGCAGGGAGCTGAGCAGAGGACATGGCCGAGCTGGGAACCCATGACTTGGTGAGTGAGGCTGTGCCCAGATGGCGTGGAGTATATTATGAGGTGTGGGATCTAGTGTGGTGAGTCTTTCTTTGATCTGGGAGGGAACCCACCTGAAGAATCCCTGTCCTGTGAAGTTCCATGTGGTACTTGAAACTCCCTGGACCTAGGGGAAGGCCTCTGAATAACTTGGCTCTGTGAGCTGAATCTGCTCATAGAATTGGGTGCAGGTAACTTTGTGTAGAAACATCTTTGTGCCGAGTGAGGGTGGCACACGCCTTTAATCCCAGCACTGGTCATGCAGATCTCTGTGAGTTCAAGGCCAGCCTGCTCTAAAGAGTAAGATCCAGGGCAGGTATGAAAACTACACAGAGAAGCCCTGTCTCAAAAAAAAGAAACAGAAAAGAAAAGAAAAGAAAAAGAAAAAGAAATGGTTTTGTAGTGAGTTTTGACATGCTATTGGTGCACTCATAGAAAGCAGGTTGTCAAACATGGAGAGTACCTTCCAGTACCTTTTAGAGGTTCAGCAATTTGCGTTGAAATTTCATGTGTAAGATCCATTTATAGCCAATTTTGTGGAGGTTGTAAAAGGCATCTCATATGCTGAGTAACACTCCACTACTAAGGTGAGAAGTAGAAGAGTAGAATTGGTGATATAAAGGATTTACTAATTCTTTGGAGATAGTAAGTTTCACAAAATAGAATTTAGCTGAGGGAGGATGCCTCAAAAACATAACAAAACAAACAAACAAACAAAAAACCTCAAAGCTAAGTGTATTGTAGTCAGGCCTGTTAGAGATTAGGACAGTAGGATACTCATTTGTTTGGCTCCAAAACATCACAAAGGAGCCACTGCTTATTTAAAATAAGCCACTGAATCATAACAAGCTGCTTATTGAGGCATTACAGGGTAACAACCAACCTTAATTCCTGACATGCCATAAAGTTCCAGTTTTCTTCTTGAGAAAAGCATAGTTCTGCCAGATGGACAATATGACAAATATGTCCACTTATTTGAAAAGTAAAACATTAGCTGAGTGGTGATGGTGCACAACTTTAATGCCTGCACTCACTGGGGAGCCAAGTGGATCTCTGTGAGTTCTAGGCCAGCCTGGGCTACAGAGGAAGTTCCAGGACAGGCTCCAAAGCTACACAGTAAAAATCTGCCTTGAATAAACAAAACAAAACAAAACAAAAAACAAAGGAAGAAACAAACAGAGCTGGGCAGTTGGTGGCACATGCCATGAATCCCAGCACTCGGGAGGCAGGCAGATCTCTGTGAGTTTGAGGCCAGCCTGGGCTACAGAGTGAGATCCAGGACAGGCTTCAAAGCTGTCTTAAAACCCTGTCTTAAAAAAAAGAAAGAAAATAAGAATAAAAGAAAAAGCTAAAAGAAAAGTAAAACATTAATGTGTTAAGAAATTGTCTGATGAAGTAAGGCTTTCATTTAGGCCCTCAGGCAGGAATTAGGAAAATTCCTGTGGGAGCTAGTAATAACTGTGGACTTAGAGCTAGGAAGCTTTCCCTAAGGGCCTTGATGTACTGATAATACAGAGTTTCTTCCTAATAAACAGGAATATGCTTTGGAGAACTAGCAATGGTCTGGAACCATGGTGTTTGTGGTGGGGCTACTTCAGATCCAGTGGGGCTATATTTATCAGTCCATAGATCACTGTGGGCTTAGTCATTAATGTTCCTGAGATATTCTGCTTCCCCTTGTACAGCATTGTTTTATTAGCCTCCTCTTTGAGTCTGCCCCATTGTAACATACTTTGTGCTGACTTCCTAGAAGTTCCCCATTTCCTTTCATTTCACCCCTGGAAGTAGTATCTTCTTAAGAAGCTTAGGTGACATGAGACATAGCTTGTGTAAGACCCTCACACCCCAGCTTTTATCTTTTCTACCTTATACTTTCTCTCTTTCTCATCCCCTGTGACCTTCTCCCCAGAACCCTGTCACTGAAGAAGATCCTGCTGTTTCACATCACTGGGGTATTTAAGTAATTTTGGAAATGTCTTTGCAGTGTAAGTCTCCGCTCTGTATAAGTGAGTAGCCTGTCCCCATTTAAATTGCTGAAAGTGTTACCTGAAGACTGAATCTAACTGTCACAAGGATGATTAGCATATGTGGAATGGAATGTCTCTTCTAGGCTGACTCCTCTTTTAGCATTAGCTGGAGATGGATTATGCTATCATTAAAGAGATTTTTCTTTTATCTCTGAAGTGTGTTGAGTGGTTTCGCCCTTGGAAAACAGTTTACTTCTAGAACAGCTACATTTCAGTCCTGTTAGAAAAATGTTTCTGACACAAGCTCTCTTGTGTTGACACAAGTAGCCTTGGTCCCAATCTGTTGCTCTTTATGGCAATAACTTTGCTGTCCTCTATATTACACATTATAAATCTTAAATGATTGCATCATCTCAGAGTTTCAGAATTATCCATCTGAGTCATGTAGTTGCATATCCATTGCAGGAAAAGGAAAAGGATTTGCATGTGGAGCATGGATTCTACCTTCAGACCAGAATAGAAGGAATAGCTTATTGTGTACAGTGCTGGGGAAAACAGGGTAGGCAATCAGCTACTGGAGTCACCATTATGGAAACAAATTTGAATGAAGATAGTCCAGACTGGTGGGTGTACAATTTGGAAAGATCAAGTTGCACCAAAGGATATTGAATTTTTTATTATACATGTCTCCTATTCAGATATGTTCAGTCCTGATTGACACATTTATGTCAGCTCAGAGGTTTGAGAAAAAGCCCATGGACTGCAACTCTGTGTGTCAGCTTATAGATCACAGCAGCCAACAAGTGCATATGGGAAGATCAACTTATCTCTTATTAATCATGTTTGCTCCACTAAAGAAAGTTCCACTCTTTTTGCAATTCAATATATGTAAGTATTTTATCTTAAAAATACATTACTTTGTCACTTTAAAATATTATCTATTGTTATTAATTTTAACATTTTCAATTGCATTACTATTTGTTTCTGTTCTCTAATGTGTCTAGGTTATTAATTGTTTCATTCCTTTTCTCTCAAATGCTGTTGATTATTGATTTCTGTGTAGAGCAGTGTCTCCTGTAGTCCAGCCTTGCCTCATGCTATGTAATTAAGAATTGCATTGAACACCTTAACTCCTTCCAGGCTGGGCCCAGTGAGAAGGGAAAGTGGACCAGTTACTTTTTGACCACCAGTCCCTCTGGCATTTGGGGGATGACATACAAATGAACAGAGACCTGGGTAAACTGATTCAGCTGATGTAGTGACAGTGCAGAAAGGTGGGGACAGGAAGGAGGGTGAGAACTTACCTGCATCAACAGTAGCTTAGATTAGCAATGTGGAGTCATGTAATAAATTTTAGATTCTCCAGAAATGTCCTGACTGCCCATTTCTTGGTGTCCATAAATCAGATCATTCAGTAATCTGGAAAAAGGGCTGACCTTGAGGTGCAATGAAATTACTGTAGTTACACTGGTTCAACCAATAGAGAAGGTCTGAGTAAAACAGTGCAGCCCTGCCTAACAGACAGTTATTTTTCTAGTTTTAAAAAAAAATAGATATACTTAATCTTTGGTTTGCTGTCATACTAATCCCTGATCTCTGGAACACATGGCCATCAATTGTGTTTGAACTTTTCAAAGTAATTCTTTGAGATTGTAACTACATCATGCCACAGTCTCTTTTCTTCCTAGAAGCCCTACTAGAAAACAACTCATTGTTTTCTAATTCCTGATCTGATATTTTTAGCAACAGTTACACAGTAATTACAGTTACTGTTTGAATGTGACCTGTGTTTTACCTCCCAGCTGTGATGCATAGGTTTGGCAAACACTGGACAGTCAGTGTGTATTGGAATTTGTACACAGAGGAGTGTGTCTTGGAAAGGGGAACAGTAAGTACTCTGAGAGGCTGGAAGAATTTCTACTAAAATACAAATATCTCAGATTAGGGTCCTGCCTACCCCTAGTGTGGAAGGGCAGAGCTGGGAGGGCCTGTGCTGTCTGTGCCATTTGATCTCTGATCACCCAGAGGGGGGGAGCTTCTACTGTCCTGAGTCCCAGCTAGGGGGGTTAGCTAATGTGGGACCCTGGAAAGGCTTAGCAATTAGGAGCACAAGTGGGAGGTAGCTTGCAGGTTCTTGCTAGGATTCTCTTCTGCCTTTTCTGTAGGGAGCTGTGAGGGAGAACACAAGCCATGTCATGGTGAGTGTAGGGACCGCTGTTACAAGACCAGAAGGAGCAGTTCTGCTGAGCTGTCAGAGCTCCTGTGACTTGGATGGACCATGAGCCAGACTTTTGTTCTGTTGGCCCATGTGGTTATCTGGCAGTGACCCTTCTCTGAGGCTCCCTGAATGTAGATTTTGTGAAGAGGGTAGGCTCTGCCAACCTGGCTATAGAAAGCTGTGATACTTGTAGTAATATATGTGTCCAGTGTGCACAAATAGGCTCTGCTTTTAGTGATCAGAGGGAAGAAAGATCAGAAAATTGAAGATCTAGTTTCTAGAAGTTCTGATCATTGCACTCCACTTTCAGGTTTGTCTTACAAATGTTACAAATAGTTTAACAACTGGTAGAAAGAAATGTTGGGGCTCCTCCTTCAACAATATATGATTAGAAAGTTTTAAAACTTTTGATGCCAGTCTCACCCTGATTCAGGGAAGTCCAGTTCCAGGGGAGAAAAGAAGTTTCTGAGAGCAGATATATTTCAGGTTTTTATGTTGTTGGGCAGGCACATAGGGCAGATTCCACAGTATGTGCCATAATCCATGTGGGAGGAAATAGACATTAAATTATTTTACCTGTTTAGTGATTGGCATCAGTAGAGCTGGATTTGCCTAGAACCACAAGGGGCATGAGAGTTTGCAGAGCAGGGGATTACCTCCATTTTCCAAGAGAGCTCTAGAGCTTGGGCCTTCTCTGTTTGGAAGAAATATGAGTAGCTAGAAGGTGGGTGAAATAACATTTAAGGGTCACTTTGAGTTAATTTTCTGGGAATTCTAAAGTCTGTGTTAATTTCTATACAGACGGAATCATAAGCAGTTGTGTAACATTGGTCAAGATCACAATTTTCCTGGATGAGATTACTTTGGTCTTTTGATTAAAAGTTTACTATATTTTTCTGCTTTTGTCCTTGGCCTTTTCTGTCACCTTTATTTGTTCACAAATGTTGTGCATATTTTTTATTATTTTAGCTTTGTGGTAAGTATATAAATCACATAGAATCACTATGTATAGAATTATTTCATGATCCTATTGAGCATTCTGTGTGTTTCCACTTTGCATGTAGCATTGGAATAAAAAAATCCTGTTATAAACTGTTGTGAATTTTTTGAGGAATATATTCAATTCATGCTGCAAATTTTGCAAGCACAGCCTCTTAATATTGATGCATCATGTTCCCATGTGTCATTTATTTACTTCTTTGCTTATTTAGGTTAAGTTTTGTTGTTAATTGTGAAAGAATTTTATTTTATTGGGTAGAAGATACTATAGGGCTGGTCAGGAGGCACAGAATGTATTCATCTTGGGGATGACCTGAATTCACATTCCAATATCCAAGGTGGGGGGACTCATAACCACCTGCTACTCCAAATCTAGGTGATATGATGCCTCTTTCCTTGTATGTCACCTGTACACACAGGAAAGATATTTTTCTCTCATATACAAACACATACAAAATCCGGGGTTAAACTTTTTTTCCAAAGTTCTTGTGACTCATAAAGCAATTAGAGCAAAACAATTTGCTTAAAGTATATAAAACAAAGCATATACACTATTTCTTTAAAATCTGTCACTTTGCATTTGGTTTGAAAAAGTTTTCATTTCCTCACGTGTTATAGAATATCATTTTGAGTAGTGTTACTTTTGTTTATGCTGTGGAACATTTGTTTAATGATGCAAAGATGTGTTATATTCTTTCATATTGCATTTTTTAACCCTGTGAACCTGCGTTACTTTGTCTGTCTAAAACACATTATGGTCTAATAACAAACTGACCAGCCAATAGTGAGACAGGAGAAAGGCTAGACAGGGCTGACAGGCAGAAAGACTAAATAGAAGGAAAAATCTGGGAGGACAAGAAGAAAGAGCAAGAAAAGGGAGAGGAGATTGTAGGGATCGGCCACCTAGCCCCACATCAGGCATACCGTAAAAGTGAAAGTAAAATTTACAGAAGTAAGCAAAAGGTAAAACCCCAGAGGCAAATAGTAGAGGATAAGTTAAGAAAGGCTGGCAAGAAACAAGCCAAGCTAAGGCCAGTTATTTATAATTAAGAATAAGCCTGTGTGTGATTTATTTGTGAGCTGGGTAGTGGACCCCCAAAGAACAAAAACAACCAACAACACACTCTCTGATGCAGACTTTCAGGCAATCATCAGCCATAGCAAACAAAATGGTGCCTAAGTGATCCTAACAAATACAATTTTCTTTATTATAAGAGAATGAGTTTCTTTTAGAAATCAAAATTATTTTCAACAAAGTTAAAACATCATAAAGCTTGAAACAAATACCTCCAATGTTGGTGAAACCGCTCTCCTCTCCCAATCCATTTTCTATTATCAGCTAAGGTCATAACAGAAATGCACAGGATTAGTGTTGGCCAGTGATTTTTTTTGTGGTTTAATTTTATTTAGAATCTTGTTTTTGTTTAAGGGGCCATATTATATACATATTTGTAGGTGTCTTTTTTGTCTTGTTTGGTCAGAGGTTCCATCTATGATGTTGATTTTATTAATTGTCATGGAAATTTATTGTTGTATCCCTTAACAATGACTGATATTCACCATTTTTTTCAGAAAATTTACTATATTCCCTAAGAGTTTCTAGAGCTTGTGTTGGATTTGGTAGTTTCTGTGAATAGATAGTTTTATATTTGTCTTCTTGATCTTAGAGGCTCACTTATTTTTTTCTTTTTCTTTTGTTTTTTTGTTTATTTTTTTTTAGACAGGGTTTCTCTGTGTAGCTTTTGAGCATGTCCTGGAACTTGCTCTGTAGACCAGGCTGGCCTCAAACTTACAGATATCTGCCTACCCCTGCCTACCAAGTGCTGGGACTAAAAGTATGTGCCACCACCACCTGGCTCTCAATTCTTGACATATCTGTGTTTTCCAGTTGTTTCTATCTTCACGTTTGAGTTTTTGCTGCTTAGGAGAATATTGTGGTTAATATGTTGGTCTGGGTTTATAAAATTATTTCATATATTATTGTCTCCATCTTAATTAGCTTTAGCTGATAACATGATGTAGCCCAGTGTCATCTGAAGCAACATCAATGGATGCTTTGCCCAGATCAGAAGCACTAGGTACTTAGTTTGTGAGAAAATGTGATGATTGAAGGGGGAAGTCTCTTCCACTGAGGTTTCAATATGCTAAGGAAGTGGGCCTGACGTGGTTGAGAGATCTAACTTAAAACAAGACAGTGACCTAGCAAGATAGAATGCCAGTAAACAAAGTTTTCCAGTGGTTCTTGCCTTCAGTTCCAAGATTCTCTCCAAAGCTCCCACAATTATGGCTTGTTTTCTGGCAATGTCAGTCAAACAAACCCATGCTTATGGTTGGAGAATGTAATCACAGCAAGATACATGAAAACATAATACCCCAAAAGTGATTTTGTTGCTGAGTAGAATGTGGGAATGTTGTCTTTTGGAGAAATGTTGAAGATATTAGTTTAGATGGCAAAAGCCATAGACATCTGTACACACAGCTTAATCAGCTGTTCTTGGAGGACAAGGAAAACGGGAGTGTTGAAAGTAATACAGACAGTAGAAAATGATATCGTAGCATTACAGTGGGAAATAGACACCATGAAAAAGTTAGCTAAAGGTCATTTGTATAATGTTTTGTCCACAAATCATTCCATGTTCTGAGAAATTGAGTGAGGCAGAATTAAAAAGTAATTGGCTGATATTTTGGACAAAGTATTGATTCTGTTCGGTGTTTATTACTGATGACTGAATCAGGTTTACAGTGGAAAAGAAACAAGTGGTGCACAAGCAAATGAAAAGTCAGAGCCCATGGATCTGTATTTCTTTAATTTTTTTTCTCATACAACATACAAAGAAAAACATCATGATGTAGTTCAAATGGAAGTCCTGTGGTGAAGCAGGGGCAGGAAATTTCAAGAAGTTTAGCACTATTAAAGAGAAGGCCCTTCTCAGCATTTGAAGCCTAAGAAGGTACCCTATGGGTAAGACTCCATCCATCAGTGCCTTCAGTTTATGGAGGGCATGGGCAACTTGATTCCTAATCTGAAGTAGCAACTTCACACAGAACCAGTTGTAACTCTGGTGTAAGCATGGTAGCATCGATCCTAACTTACATGCCAAATTTGGGAGTATAACCCATGATGTACTGGTCATGTAAGCAAAGATGCAAAACTTATAGGCTGTACAAGCTCTCCAGCCAGATTGTGTCCCAGAGGAGAAAGTGACTTTTCCTTCAAGTTTTCTGTATTTGTGTTCTCTATCTTTTATGTCTGTGAGAATGACATCTCTATCTTTTATATCTTTTAGATTAAACATCAAAATTGACAGGTTACAGAGGCTCCAAAGAGTATTTTTTCACTGTATCATTTACTGCTTTACATGTAAGACTTTGTGGTACAAAAGGATGAACATGACAGAGGTATTTCTTTCCATCATTTTTATAATTTATATCCATTTATGTATGGCATTGCTCTAACAATACCCCTTAATATCTCTGCTTTTACATTGTGATCATGTTCAGAAGTGGATTTGTTTACTTGCCTGTTTAGGTAGTAATAGGGAGAATTCTATATGAACATGTCCAGACTTCTTACGTAAAATCTAGATATTCCTTTGTTTAGGAAAAGCATGCTTTCCCTACCTCCTACAGTTAAAAAATGTTTCTCTTTTCTCCATTTTTGGCTGTGGTAATGGGTATTTATGGTCGTCACACTGACCATTTCTGGAATTAACAAAAACCCAGAGTTGGGTATACTTGTGAGATATTTATTTGTTTATATTTTAAAATTGAATGTACATCTTTAATCTTGATCATTTGAGGTGAAATCAACCTTCAGCTGCTTGCTGACTGTATACCCCTAACGAAAAACCTTGGGAAGCAGAAACAGATGGATTTTCTTGAATTTGAGTACATGCTGTTCTACAGAATGAGTTCCTGGAGAACACAGATAAACTCTGATTTGAAAACAACAAATAAATAAACAAACAATTAAATAAATAAATAAATAAATAATAAATAGCTATGTTTAAGATCTACCTTTAATCTGGACTGAACCTCTTGTGAGAGCCTACATGTATAAAGTATATTAAAGGAGGAAGCTCTCTCTCTCTCTCACTCTCTCTCTCTATATATATATCTGCCCCTTTCCTTCCGTAGCACAGACTACCAAGTTCATTCCTTTAGCAGCATTAGAGCATACTTCCTGGTATTTTGGTGTATACTGAAGACCTGCTCATATACTAGCCTCATATACTGAACTGCTGGACTCTTATTATTGTCATTGGTAAGAGACATTGTGGGACGACCTGGAACACAGCATGTGAGATATTCTATTAAATCAACTTTGTACATATATGGAGAGATTCATTCTACTAGTCCTGTTCATGTAGAGAACCTTGAATAACACAGTTGTGGGGGGGTTTTGTTTGTTTGTTTGTTTTTTGTTTTTTCACCTGTCCACTGAGGAAGATGTGCTGGCTAACAATGGTGCCCATTACTATATTCTTTCTAGTTCAGTTATTCTCTAAGTATTAAGCTGTCAATGAAGACTACTCTTTATCATTATTTAATTTCCCAGCACTTTTTTTTTCTGAATTTCAAGAACAAAACTTCTTAAGCAATAGAGCCATCATCCAGCTTTCTGATGGGAGAAAGACCTATTATCTTGTTTGTGATCTGGTTCCTGCTTTTCTTTCCTGGTTGTCTGAAATCCCCATGACAAGCAGATAAAAAGTACATTCAACTCACCTGACCTCAGTGTGTAGCTATGTAACAAACTTCTTCTATTGTGTGATTATATCTCTTTTTAGTTGTTAATATTCTCAGTACCCATCTACCTGTGTGACAGGAAATCCCTCCACCCTACATAGTTTAGTGGACTGTACAAGCTAGCTAGCCACATTGTGTCCAAGAAGATGAAGGGGAAGTGCCCACAGAGGGCAGGAAAAAAGCAAGGTGACCTATTAGAGCCAGAGGCAGGTGCTATTGAAATGCAAATCACAGCTGATTCAGAAAAGCTCTGGGTCTAGGGTGGAAAGCAGGATCAGGAACCATTGTGCTGTGCCTTTAAGCACAGTTTAACCTTATGGGGGGGTGCTCCTGTCACTAAGGCTTCACTAGCCAATCAGGTGCTCCAGGAAACCTGCCAGTCAAAAATTGTTCAGGGTCCTTCCAGGGGCTTCAGGCTTGGCTTGAAGAGAAGATGATGCCAGTGGTTTTATGTGCTGTTCTGTGAGTTCTGCTGCAGGGAGCTGAGCAGAGAACAAGGGAGAGCTGGAAAACCATGATATGGTGAGCTAGGGGCTGGCATGCCTAGACTGGGAGGAGTGGCCAGTTGAGCCATGGGAGCCAGTGTGGTAAGTGGGAGCCAGTGTCTGGATGTAGATTTCCACATATTCTTGCCTGGCCTTGCATGGTCCTGCCGTGCCTGGATGCTCCACTGTGATATTATGTGGTCCTGCATGCTCCTGTGTGGTCTTTTCAGTTTTGAGTCATGGTCTCTGATGTTGCTTGAGGTGGAATTGAACTCTGTCTGTAGCCCCATAGGGAACTGCCCTTGTTATCCATGTGAATAACCACCCTAAATCTTGGATGATACATCTGCATCATCACAGAGTTCTAAAACTACCAGTTTGAGTCACATTGTGTACTGTCCGTTGATGAACAGGGAAAGGATTTGTGTGTGGAGCATGATTTCTTACTTCAAACTGGAAGAGAGGAACAGTGTACTGTGTACACTTCAGGGGGAAACAGACTAGATCACAGACTGAAGTTGAAGGCAGTGAGCTGCAGGGATCTCCATTACAAAGAAGGACTGAGGGGGCATGGTGAGTGATTTTCTCTGTAATTTTCCTGCATGGATTAATTTCTTTCATATGAATGAAGACAGACAGAATTGGTGGTTGTACAGTTTTGGGAAGATAGCATAAACTAATGAGTATTCAGGTTCAAATTAGAGAACAATCCTACTTAGATATGTGCAATCCTAGTAGACACAGTTAACTCAGAGGTTTGAGACACAGGCCATTGACTGTAACTCCATGTTTTAGCTCACAACATTCAGTGGCTAACAAAGCCATTCAGTGTCTTATTAATGGTATTCTCTCTATCAAAGTATTACCTACTCCATTTCAAAGTCAGTATACCTAAGGGTCCTTCCAGTTATTTTTATCATTACAAAACATAAATTGTTGGTATCATTTTAAAAATGCTTTACTGTAATTTTTTACTATTTAAAAATGTTTCCAATTTTCAGAATCTCATTCCATTTATTCAATCTATTTATTTACTCATCTATGCATTTATATCAGTTTAGAGCAGTATTTCTCCACATGGGGGTTCATTGCTCCCTCTGGGATGTCATATGACCCTCTTATAGGACTGGCCTAAAACCATTGAGAAGCACAGTCAGATATTTAATATAATTCCTAACAATAGCAAAAATATAGTTATTAGTTAGCAGTGAATATAATTTTATAGTTGAGGGGTCACCACACCATGAGGAACTGTATTAAATGGTTACAGCCTTAGGTAGGTTGAGAACCACAGGTTTAGATCTTGTAGCTCAGGCCTGCATTGCACTACATAATTGAGAATTGCTTTGAACACCTAATCCTGCCTCTGCTGCCCAGTCCTGGAATTACAGTCCTGCAACTCCTTCCAGGCTGGGCCTTAAATGGTCTGTAGAAGGAAAAATAGACCAGTGAATGAGTAGTCACCAAGTTCTTTAGATTTTATTGTGAATTTACAAATAAAGTGGGACCTGTGTAAGATTTGAGTTCACTGGCCAAGTATAAAACAAGTGTAGTCACAGCAGAGAAAGGCATGAGCAAGGCAGATGGTGAAAACTTTCCTGCTGTGACAGTAGTTGAGTAGGTAATCCATTTTAGATGATCAATCAATGTTCTGACCTGCCATTGCTTCATTCAACAGACCAGGCTATCTAGAATCTGGATAAAGAACTGAGTTTTTATGAAACCAAATTACTGTAATTATACTGGTTCAACCTAAATAGTAGAACTGGATAAAATGGTGTGGCCCTGCCTAATATGAGTGTGTTTTCCAGGTTTACAATGTATACTCAGACAGAAATAATGTGAGTACTACTTGATGTGCTCTAATAAAAATCCCTAGTCTCTGGAGCACATAGCCATAAAGACTGTTTCAACTTTTTAATAGATTTTTTTTAGATTATAATTACATTATTTGCACTGTTTTATTTGCTGCCTTCAACACCTTACATAGTCCCTTGTGTTATAATCCATGGCCTCATTTTGTTTAACAACAGACACAGTTTGAATGTTACCTGTGTTTGGTTGCAGAACCTTATGAAGCACAGGGCTGTCTACACTGCACACTGACTGGGTAATGGAATGTGTACCTATTGGACCCTATGCCTTAGAAGAGAAATATGAAGTATTCTGGGAGAATGTAAGATTTTGCTGAACTACAAATATTCCAGATTAGGCTCCTGTCCAGCCAGCCAACTGTGGAAGGACCAGACTAGGAGGGTTATTGGTCTATGTGTCATTTGATCTCTGCTCACCTAGGAGGTTAACTGCTAATGTCCTGAAGTCCAGCTGGGTGGTCCTAGCTAATGAGTGACTCTGGGAAGGCTTAGCAATATGGAGTACCAGTAGGAAGTAGCTCACAGGTTCTTCCCAGGATTCTCCTCTTGTTCTGTTGTAGGGAGCTGTAAGAACAACCACAAACCATGTCATAATGAGTGTGGGCACCACTGTCGCTAGACCAGAAAGAGCAGGTTGGCTGATCTGTCAAAGCTGCTTGGGCTGTGATGGACCATGAGCCAGACTGAAATTGTGTTGGTCCCTGTGGTAACCTGAGTAGTGGCCCTTGGCCTCTGAGCTTTGCTGAGCGTGGATTACCTGGGGAGGGAGAGGCCATGCCATCCTAGCACAGGAGACGATAAGCTTGTAATATCACTGCCTCATGTTATATAATTGAGAATTACTTTGGACACCTAATCTTGCCTCTGCTGCCCACTGCTAGGAAGACATTTCCTTCCATTCTGGGCTTTGACTTCTCAGTGAGAGGAAAAATAGACCAGTTAATGAGTGACCTCCAATGTCTCTGACTTTAAGTGGGGGCTTGTAAATGAAGAGGGACCTGTGCAATTGTTAAGTTCACAGACTAACTTTGCAACTGGTAGAGTCACAGTGCAGGAAGGGAGAGGCATTATGGAGGTTGAGATCTTTCCTACTTCAACAGTAGGCACAATTAGCAATGTGTCATTAGGTAATCAAATTTCAGATGCTCCATAAATGTCCTGATTGGTCATTATTGGGATCCATAGACCAGGGCAATCATGAATCTGGATAAAGAACTGACCTTATCTTGAACCCAAGTTTCTAAAGTTACAGTAGTTCAACCAAAATAGATCTGTGTATAATGTTGTGGGTGTGCCTAACAGGATTGTTATTTTTTTTTATTTTAGATGTTAATCCTGCTATAAAAGTTTTGAGAAATCTTTGATGATTTGTGATATAAAGTCCTAGTCTCTGGAGCCCATGGACTTAAAGCTTGTTTCAAGTTTTCAATATAATTTTTTGAGATATATAATTACATCATATCCACATTCTCTTTTCTATCACCAAGCCCTGCTATAAGCCCTCATTATTTTATAATTCAGTCTATTTTTCATTAACAAAAGTTAAACAGTAACAACAGTTAAACAATAGCAATAGTTACTGTGTGAATATGACCTATGACTGTTGGTAGTTGTCCCAGCTACAAGGCAATGGGTTGACTGCAATACACATTTAGTGTGTAATAGATCATGCACACAAATGACCCTGTGTTTTGGATAAGGACCAGGATGCGATCTAGGAGAGTGGAAGATTATGTACTAAAATACAAACTTGTCCAGGGGACAAAAGGAGTTTCTGATCTTCAGAGGTTTCTCAGATGTGTATTATGTTGGGTGGGTGAAAAGGGCAGAATACACATCTCCTACCATCATCCATGTGACCGGAAGCATGCATAACTAATAAGAAGTCTCTTTGTCATGATTTCGGAGCTGGTTCATGGCACAAAAGTAAACCCACTGCATGTCCCCACTTAACTTCATTTCAAATTGGTTGTTTCTCTTTTGTTATTAATATGTCTATGCTCATGAATAAATATGAACTACTGAATCCATTATTTCTTCTAATTATTTCTTCTATTTGTATGATTTCACGGTAGACGACTGTGTTCGGGATAACCAACTAGGATGCTGACATCTGCGGAAAACAATTCTCCCTCTCAACAGTCATTAGTTTCCTACAGTCCTTTTTCTAGGAAGAGGGTCTCATTAGATCTCCCTAAACCCTCTATGTTAGTATGTGTACTGGCCATGTTTGCTTCTCCACCTGAGATCTTCTTGCTCATCTCAGGGTCTGTCTTCCATGCTAGCTGTGGCTCTGACTTCCCAGCACCTGTATGGTTCCTGCTCTGAGGGTCCAGGTCTCCTCTTCTAGTGCCCTGTGGGTGCATTGAATGGGCTGCCCTGCTGTCTCTACTGGCCTTGATCTTAGAACAGCCCTTCAGTTTAGCTGCCAAGCACTCCCCATTTTGTCTCTTTCCTCAAAACTGAGGTCACCAGGTCTGCTGAGTCATGGTAACAGAATGTCTGGAAGGGCATTTCCAGAGAGGGGCAATGTCTGTGAGCATGGGGTGGGTGTGTCTGTGAGAGACTTGCCTGGGGGTACAACTGGAAATTTTGTGAGGAGATGAGCAGAGGAATTTTTTCCAGGTTTCCCTGAGGGAGAGGGTGTATTTAGTAGATGATTGACAGGCTTGGCCCAGGGAGGCAGGAAGGCAGTGTTGCATAAGCTCATAGGCTCTGTAACCCAACCCACCTCTTGTCTTATCTTTCTAGAATGTTTATGGAGCTGAAGGAGATGCTAATAGAATGTCACCTATCCTGATCATTTGCAGCCCTGGAATTAGTCCCTGGAGATCCCCAGGATTTGAATCAAGCTAGGCAATGTATCAACCAGGGCAGATGATAAAACCCAGAGAGGTGGTGGCCATAGTGCTGCTGCTGCTGTTGTTGTTAGGGGTAGCAGGATCCTCACAGCAGACCAGGAAGAGCTAGCCATGGTCATATGGGTGAGAACCTGGTGCAGGGAAAGTTAGGTAGGTGTCCACCTACCATTTTCAAGGACCTTCCTGCCCCCAGGTTACCTTCTAATTCTTTAGCTCTAAGGCACTCTCCAGACCCTTCTTTGGGTCCAAATGCCTTCCAAATACTTTCTGGTGCACAGCTGCTTTACAGAGCTTTACATGGTTCCACAGTTTTCTCTGAGATTTCAGGTATTGATTGAGTCTTGTAATGTTCCATAACCATTGTATATTTAATGGATAATATATATTGAATATTATAAAACCAACCACAGGGAATATTTCATTCTATACCATTATTCAAAGCTTAATAGTTTTCTGAACAAGAGGGAGCTTCCAAACCACTGTTTTTATATTCACTTAAACTTCAAGCAATGTAAAAGTGGGAGAAATTTTATAAAGTTTGTAATCCTGGGTTGTTTTCCTCCATCCAGTAATTCTATGAAATTAATATGAATCTTTTCTTTAACTTCTTCTAATTTAGAACCATTTTAACTTGTTTATTTGAAAATTTAGGTATTCACAAATTTTGTTCTAATGCTAAGACTCCCATTAAGGAAGCTGAAATAATACCTATAAATGCAAATGCAGCAGCTACCAGTAACCTAATGAATTTTTAAGAATGTTTTTCTAAAATACAAGTATTTTAGAAATTTTACAATAATTTTTTTATTGAAATTCATATGTACTGATGCCTATAATGAAAGGCATCCTGGAAGATGAAGTCCATCATGCACTTGTGCTGTAGAGAATAGTATCATGGGAAATGAAGTCAAGAATATAGTGATGCTGTAGAGAAAGGCATCTGGTGAATTGAAGTCCAAATGTAGTGATGCTCTAGAGAAAGGCATCTTGGGAAATGAAGTCCAGAATGTACTCTTGCTACAGAGATATTCATGCTGGCAAATGAAGGACAGAATATATAATTGTGCAGTAGAGTAAGACATCCTGTGAATTAAAGTGCAACTGTACTGTTGCTGAAGAAAGGCATTCTGGAAAATGAAGTCTAGAATGTACTGATGGTGTAGAGAAAGGCACCCCGGGAAATGAAGTCCAGAATATAATGATCCTCTAGAGACAGGCATCCTGGGAAATGAAGTGCCACAAGTACTGATGCTGTGGATAAAGGCATACTGGAAAATAAAGTATAAGTGTACAGATGCTATAGAGAAAGGCACCTTAGGAAATAGAGACCAGAAAGTACAGATGCTGTAGAGAAAGTCATCCAGGGAAATGAAGTCCAAATGTACTGATGCTAAAAAGAAGGCATCCTGGGAAATGCAGTCCAGAATGTACTCATGCTGTAGAAAAAGTTATTTGGGGAAATGAAGTCCTTACGTAGTGATGTCATAGAAAAAGGCAAACTGGGAAATGAAGTCCCATATGTAGTGATGTTGTAGAGAAAGGCATCCTGGGAAATGGAGTCCTGAATGTACTGATGCTATAGACAAAGGCATTTTGAAAAATGAAGTCCTAAATTTATTGATGCTATAAAGAAAGTCATCCTGGGAAATGGAGTCCAGAATGTAATGATGCTCTAGAGAAAGTCATTATGGAAAATAAAGTCTGAAATAGAGTTTTGCTCTAGAGACAGGCAACCTGGGAAATGAAGTCTAAATGTACTGATGCTACAGAGAAAGGCATCCTGGGAAATGAAGTCCAGAATGGACTCATCCTATAGAGAAAGGCATCCTGGGAAATGGAGTGCAGAATGTAGTGATGGTGGAAAGGCAACCTGGGAAATCATGTCCAGAATGTAGTCATGCTCAAAAGAAAGGCATCCTGAAAAATAAAGTCCAGAATGTAATGAATTTGTAGAAAAAGACATCCTAGGAAATGAAGTTCAGAATGCAATGCTGCTCTAGAGAAAGGCATCCTGGGAAATGAGGTCCAGAATGTACTGATGCTATAGAGAAAGCCATTTTGGGAATTGAAGTCATATGTAGTGATGTAGTAGAGAAAGTTGTCCTGAGATATGAAGTCATTCACATAGTGATGCTGTAGAGAAAGGTATCCTGGGAAATGAAGTCCAGACCATGTTATAGAGAAAGGCATCCTGGGAAATGGAGTGCAGAATGTAGTGATGCTGTGGAGAAAGGCATTCTGGGAAATGAAGTCCAGAATGCAGGGATGTTCTAGAGGAAGGCATCCTGGGAAATGTAGTCCCAAAGGTAGTTATGCTGTATAGAAAGGCAACTGGGAAATAAATCCAAATTTGTTGATGCTAAACAGAAAGGCATCCTGGGAAATGAAGTCCAGAATGTACTGATGCAGTAGAGAAAGGCATCCTGGGAAATGGAGTTGAGAATGTACTGATGCTATAGAGAAAGGCATCCTGGGGAATGAAGTCCAGAATGTAATACTGGTCTAGAAATATTCTTCCTGGGAAATGAGGTTCAGAATGTACTGATGCTATAGAGAAAGTTATTCTGGGAATGAAGTCCCACATGTAGTGATGCTGTAAAGAAAGGCATCCTGGGAAATGAAGTCCTATGTAATGATGCTGTAGAGAAAGGCATCCTGGGAAATGAAGTCCAACATGTAGTGGTGCCTAGAGAAAGGCATCCTCAGATATGAGGTCCAGAATATAGTGATGGTCTAGAGAAAGGCATCATGGGAAATGAAGCCCATGTGTAATGATGCTATACAAAAAGATAACCTGGAAAATGAAGTTCAGAATGTAGTGATGCTGCAGAGAAAGGCATCCTGGGAAATGAAGTCCAAAATATGTTGATGCTGTAGAGAAAAATATCTTGCAATGTAAATTCCAAAATGTCATGGTGCTATGGAGAAAGGCATCTTGAGAAATGGAGTTTAAGCATACAGATGGTATAATAAGTTTTCTTCTGATTCAAAAGGCATGATAGGAAATTAATTTTGATAGATGGACAATACAGAGAAAAGCATCCTGGAAAATGGAGTCCAACACATAGTGATCCTATAAGGAAGAGTACCCTAGGAAATGATCTAAGGGACTTGATGGGAAATGTAGTTTCTAGTAGATGACCAATACACAATTAGAAAACCTGAGAAATGAAGTCCAAAATGTAGAGACACCTAACCCTAAAGTAACTCTAACCTTAACCCCCTGACGCTGACACCCTGACCCTGATCCCTACCCTCACACTGCTGAAAGCACAAGAAACCTGCAGAAGTTCAGGGCCACCTGTTGAGGGCACTAGACATCTACTGAAGAAAAAGGGAAACTCCTGAGGATACAGGACACCTGGGAAATGGAGTCCAAAATGTCATGGTGCTGTGGAGAAAGGCATCCTGGGAAATGAAGTCCTAAATATCATTGTGTGACAGAAAAAGGCATCCTGGGAAAAAAAGGTCAAATCTACTGACGCTATAGAGATAGTCTTCATGGGAAATGAAGTTCAAATGTTGTGAGGCTGTAGAGAAAGGCATCCTGGGAAATGGCATCTAAATATAGTGATGGTAAAGAGAAAGGCATGCTGGGAAATGATGTCTGAAATATAGTGATGGTGTAGAGAAAGGAATCCTGGGAAATGAAGTCCAGGATGTAAATGATGCTCTAGAGAAAGCCAATTTGGGAAATTAGTTCCACACGAAATGATACTGAAGAGAAATGCATAATGGGAAATAAAGTCCAAATGTACTGATGCTGTGGAGAAAGGTGTCCTTGAAAATGAAGTCCAGAATCGACTCATGCTATAAAGAAAGGCATCCTGGGAAATAAAGTCCATCATGACAGATACTATTGAGAATGGTTTCCTGGAAAATAAAGTCCAAATGTACTGAGGCTATAGAGAAAGGCATTCTTGAATATGAACTCCTGAATGTACTGATGCTCTAGAAAAAGGCATCCTGGAAATCTAAGTCCCACTTGTAGTGATGCTGTAAGAAAAACGTATCCTGGGGAAATGGAGTCCAGAATGTACTGATGCTTAGAAAAAGGCATGTAGTGATGCTATGCTTTTGCCATGATGTGTATGTAGCATTGAGAGGACAACTTATGTGTCTGCTATCTATTCATCTTAAATGAGTTCCATAGATGAAAACCAGGGAATCACTTGGTTGCCAGTTACCTCAAATAGAACTTTTTTTGTGTTTTGAAATTATTTATGTATGTGCTGGTATGTGAGTGTCCATATGCCACACCAGAAACAAGAGAAAAATTTGTGGGAGTGATATGGGTTTCTAGAGTATGACCTCAGGACACCAGGATTAGCAGCAACCACCTTTACTGACAGAATCTACTCTATGACATTGATTTGTTGTTTGGAGAAAGTGTTATGAAACTAAATCATTCAACATGCAAGAAAAAGACAAAAAGAGATACCAGTATATCATTTTTATCCACAAATAGTATTTATTAGTGTCTATTTACCATATTTTAAAAAGAAAATGTTTTCAATCAGAAAATAATATTTTACTGTTTTAATATTTCAGCTGATCTTATTACAGCATCAATGAGACAGCTCTGATAGAAATATCTGTGTTGCACAAGCTGTGACCTTATCTTGGTCACCATATGAAGATGGACACAAGAAGACCACAAAGTGGTCTTCTATTCTTTATATTTCTTTACTTTTGTGATTTTTTCTCCTTTTTTGTGTTTTAATTTTACACAACAGCCATGAGTTCCCCTGTCCTCCCCACTCCCGCCCCTACCCCCACCATTCCTCCAGCCCCTCCCCTCCATTCCTGTCTCCTCCAGGGCCAAGATTCCCCTGGGGATTCATTTAAACCTTGTGAACTCAGACAAGCAGGTCCAGTCCCCTCCTTCCAGGCTGAGCAAAGTGTCCCTGTGTATGCACAAGGTTTCAAACAGCCACCTCATGTACTAAGGACATGTCCAGGTCCCACTGACTGGTGGCCTCCCAAACAGTTCAACTATTCAATTGTCTCACTTATCCAGAGGGCCTGCTCAAGCTGGGGGCTCCACAGCCTTTGGTTCATAATTCATGTGCTTCCATTCATTTGGTTATTTGTCCCTGTGCTTTTCCAATCTTGGTCTCAACAATTTATACTCTTACAGTCCCTCCTCTTTCTCAACAACTGGACTCCTGGAGCTCCACCTGGGGCTTGGCCAAGGATCTCTGCATCCACTTCCATCAGTTATTGGATTAGAGTTCCAGCATGACTGTTAGGGTGTTTGGCCATCTGATCACCACACTAGATCAGATCAGGCTTTCTCTTGACCATTGCCAGCAGTCTACAGAGGATGTATCATTGTGGATTTCTGGGGACCTCTCTAGCACTCTGACTATTCCTGTTCTCATGTGGTCATCATTTATCATGGTCTGTTATTCCTTGTTCTTCCTTTCTGTTCTTGATCCAGCTGGGATCTCCTGCTCCCCTAAGCTTTCTTTCCCTCGAAAATTGCCCTTCATTACTCCTACTGTCATCCATGTTGTTCATATAGATCTAATCCATTTCTCTGTCATTGGGTGAAGCCTGTGTCTTTCCTAGGGTCTATTTTCTAGGTAGACTCCCTGGAGTTGTGTAGCAGTCTAGTCATCTTTGTTTTACATCTAGTATCCTACTATGAGTGAGTACATACCATGTTCGTCCATCTGTGTTTGGGTTGCCTCACTCAGGATGATTTTTTGGTAGATCCATCCATTTACCTGCAAACCTCATGATGTCATTGTTGTACTCCACTGTGTATATGTACTGTATTTTCTTAATCCATTCTTCAGTTGAAGGGCATCTAAGTTGTTTCCAGGTTCTGGCTCTTACAAACAATGCTGATATGAACATAGTTGAGCAAATGCCCTTGTGGTATGATTGAGCATTCCTCGGGTATATGACCAAGAGTGCAACAGCTGGGTCTTGGGAGAGATGGATTTCCAATTTTCTAAGGAAGCGCCATATTGATTTCCAAAGTGGCTGTACAAGTTTGCATTCCCACCAGCAGTGGAGGAGAGTTCTCCTTGCTCCACATCCTCTCCAGCATAAGCTGTCTTCTGTGCTTTTGATCTTAGCCACTCTGACAGGTATAAGGTGGTATATCACAGTTGTTTTCATTTGCATTTCCCAGATAATTAGGGATGTTGAACAATTATTTAAATGTCTTTCAGCCATTTGAACTTCCTCTGTGGAGAATTCTCTGTTTAGTTCTATAGCCCATTTCTCAATTGGACTGTTGCACATTTTGATGTCTAATTTCTTGAGTTCTTTATATATTCTGGATATCAGCCCTCTGTCAGATGTGGGGTTGGTGAAGACCTTTTCTCATTCTGTAGGCTGTTGCTTTGTCTTGTTGACCTTGTCCTTTGCTCTACAAAAGCTTCTCGGTTTCAACAGGTCCCATTGATTGATTGTTTCTCTCAGTGTCTGTGCTACTTATGTTATACTTAGGAAGTGATCGCCAGTGCCCGTGCATTCAAGACTACTTCCTACTTTCTTTTCTATCAGGTTCAGAGGAACTGGATTTATACTGAGGTCTTTGATACACTTGGACTTAAGTTGTGTGCATGGTGACAGATATGGATCTATTAGCAGCCTTCTACAGGTTGACATCCAGTTATGCCAGCACCATTTGTTGAAGATGCTTTCTTTTTTCCATTGTACATTTTTGGCTTCTTTGTCAAAAATTATATGTTCATAGGTGTGCGGGTTAATGTCAGGGTCTTCAATTCAATTCCATTGGTCCACATGTTGGTTTTTATGCCAATACCAAGCTGTTTTTATTACAGTAGCTCCATAGTAGAGCTTGAGGCCAGGGATTGTGATGCCTCCAGAGGTTGTTTTATTGTACAGGATTCTTTTGGCTATCCTGGGTTTTTTGTTTTTCCATATGAAGTTGAGTATTATTCTTTCCAGATCTGTGAAGAATTGTGTTGGTAATTTCATGGGAATTGCATTGAATCTGTAGATTGCTTTTGGAAAGATCACCATTTTTACTATGTTAATCCTGCCTATGCATGAGCATGGGAGATCTTTCCATTTTCTGACATCTTCTTCAATTTCTTTTTTCAGGGACTTAAAGTTCTTGTCACATAGGTCCTTCACATGCTTAGTTAGCATAACCCCAAGATATTTTGTATCATTGTAAAGGGTGATGTATCTCTGATTTCCTTCTCAGCCTGTTTGTCTACTGTATATAGGAGGGCTACTGATTTTTTTTGAGTTGATCTTCTATCCTGCTATGTTGCTAAAGGTTTTTATTAGCTATATCAGTTCCTTGGTTGAATTTTTAGTGTCATTCATGTATACTATCATGTCATCTGCAAATAGGGAAAGCTTGACTCCTTCTTTTCCAATTTGTATCCCTTTAATCTCCTTATGTTGTCTTATTGCTCTGGCTAGAACTTCAAGTACTATATTGATTAAGTATGGAGAGAGGGGACAGCCTTGCCTTGTTCCTGATTTTAGTGGTATTGCTTTGAGGTTCTCTCCATTTAATTTGATGTTGGCTGTTGGCTTGCTGTAAATTGCCTTTATTGTGTTTAGGTATGTTCCCTGTATTCGTGATCGCTCCAAGACCTTTATCATGAAGGGGTGTTGGATTCTGTCAAACATGTATGATCATGTATTTTTTTTTCTTTGAGTTTGTTTATATGGTGTATTACATTGACAGACTTTTGTATGTTGAACCACTCTTGCATCCCTGGGATGAAGCCTACTTGATCATGGTGGATAATTGTTTTGAAGTGTTCTTGGAGTCTGTTTGCCAGTATTTTATTGAGTATTTTTGCATCAATGTTCTTGAGGGAGATTGGTCTGTAGTTCTCTTTCTTTGTTGCATCTTTGTTTGGCTTAGGAATCAGGGTAATTGTCGCCTCATAGATGGAGGTTGGTAATATTCCTTCTTTTATTGTGTGGAACAATTTAAAGAGTATTGGTATTAAGTCTTCTTTGAAGATCTGGTAGAATTCTGCACTGAAACCATCTGGTACTGGGCTTTTTTTGGTTGGGAGACTTGATGACTGGTTCTATTTCCTTAGGGGTTTTGGACTATTCAAGTGGTTTATCTGGGCTTGATTTAACTTAGGTATGTGCTACCTATCCAAAAAATTATCCATTTCTTTTAGATTTTCCAGTTTTGTGGAGTAGAGGTTTTTGAAGTATATGACCTCATGATTTTCTGGATTTCCTCATTGTCTGTTGTTATGTCCCCCTTTTCATTTTTGATTTTGTTAATTTGGTTAGTTTGGATAAGGGCTTGTCTATCTTGTTGATCCTCTCAAAGAACCAACTCTTTGTTTCATTAATTCTATGTATTCTTCTCTTTATTTCTATTTTGTTGATTTCAGCTCTCAATTTGATAATTTCCTGGCATCTGTTCCTCCTGGGAAACTTTGCTTCTTCTTCTTCTAGAGCTTTCAGGTGTTCTGTTAAGTCACTAGAGTGAGATTTCTCCAACTTCTTTATGTGGGCATTTAATTCTATGAATTTCCCTCTTAGCACTGCTTTCACAGTGTCCCATAAGTTTGGGTATGTGGTGTATTCATTTTCATTGATCTCTAGGAAGTCTTTAATTTCTTTCTTTATTTCTTCCTTAATCCATTGGCGATTCAGTTGAGCATTATTCAGTTTCCATGAGATTGTAGGTTTTCTGTAGTTTGTTGTTGTTGTTGTTGTTGTTGTTGTTGTTGTTGACATCTAATGTTAAACCATGGTGGTCCTATAGAACACAGGAGGCTATTCCAAATGTTTTGTATCTGTTGAGATTTGCTTTGTGGCCAAGTATGTGGTTGATTTTAAAGAAGGTTCCATGGGGTACTGAGAAGAAGGTATATTCTTGTTTGTTCGGGTGAAATGTTCTGTAGATGTTGATTAAGTCCATTTGAGTCATAACATCAGTTAAGTCCATTATTCCTCTGTTAAGTTTCAATTTGGCAGATCTGTCCAGAGGTGAAAGTGGGGTGTTGAAAGCTCCCACTATTAATGTGTGGGGTTTTATATGTGATTTAAGCTTTAGTCATGTTTTTTTTTTTACATATGTGAGTGCCCTTGTGTTTGGGGTATAAATGTTCAGAATTGAAACTTCATCTTGGTGGATCCTTCCTGTGATGAGTATGTAATGTCCTTCATCATCTCTTTTGATTGATTTTAGTTTGATGTCTATTTTGCTGGATATTAGCATGGCTACACCAGCTTGCTTCTTAAGACCATTTGATTGGACAGTCTTTTCCCAGCCTTTTATTCTTAGGAGGTGTCTATCTTTGTATTTGAGGAGTGTTTCTTATATGCAGCTAAAAGATGGGTCCTGTTTTCATATACATTCTATTAGTCAGTGTCTTTTATGGGTGAATTAAGTCCATTGATATTAAGGGATATTGATGACCAACAATTGTTCATTCCTATTATTATTTTTATTTTTTGGTGGTAGTTTGTCTGTACTTCTCTTCTTTGGTGTTTACTGATGTGATGTTATCTGTTGCCTATGTTTTCAAGGGTGTATCTCACTTACTTAGGTTGGAATTTTCCTTCTAGTGCTTTCTGTAGGGCTGGGTTTGTGGATAAGTATTGTTTAAATCTGGTTTTGTCTTGGAATGTCTTGTTCACTCCATCTATGATGACCAAAAGTTTTGCTGGGTGTATTAGTCTAGTCTGGCATCCATGGTCTCTTAGTGTCTGCATTATATCTCCAGGTCCTTCTGGATTTCAAGTCTCCATTGAGAAATCAGGTGTTATTCTGATGGGTTTGCCTTTACAAGTCACTTGGCCTTTTTCCTTTGCTGCATTTAATATTCTTTCTTTATTCTGTACATTTAGTTGTTTAATTATTGTGTGGCAAGGGGACTTTTTTGGGGGCTCTAGTCTGTTTGGTGTTCTACAGGCTTCTTGTATCTTCATAGGCATTTCGTTCTTTAAGGTGGGAAAGTTTTCTTCTATGATCTTGTTGAACATATTTTCTGTGCCTTTGAGTTGGTATTCTTCTCCTTCCTCTATCCCTATTATTTGTGGGTTTGGTCTTTTCATGGTATCCCAAATTTCTTGGACATTTTGTGCCATGACTTTGTTGGTTTTAGTGTTTTCTTTGACTGATGAATCTATTTCTTCTAATGTATCTTCAACACCAGAGTTTCTCTCTTCCAACTCTTGGATTCTGTTGGTTATACTCACACCCGAGGTTCCTGTTCGTTTACTCAGATTTTCTATTTCCAGCATTCCTTCTGCTAGTGTCTTCTTCATTTTTTCTTTTTCCCTCTTCTGGTCTTGGACTGTTTCCCTCGTCTATTTCATTGCTGTTTCATGATTTTCTTTCAGGGACTTATTGTTTTCTTCTGCTTTATTTGTCCTTTTCTCTAGTTTGTTTGTTTGTTTGTTTTGTTTTGTTTTGGTTTGGTTTGGTTTGGTTTTTTTTTTTTTGGCGGGGCTGAGGATGGAACCTTGGGCCTTGCACTTGCTAGGCAAGCACTCTACCACTGAGCTAAATTC
Source organism: Onychomys torridus (assembly GCF_903995425.1). Taxonomy (NCBI): domain Eukaryota; kingdom Metazoa; phylum Chordata; class Mammalia; order Rodentia; family Cricetidae; genus Onychomys; species Onychomys torridus. Next base: position 118,719 of record NC_050462.1, read on the forward strand.
CAACCCAAAGTTTACTTTTTTTTTTTTTTTTTGGTTTTTCGAGACAGGGTTTCTCTGTGTATCTTTGCACCTTTCCTGGATCTCACTCTGTAGACCAGGCTGGCCTCGAACTTACAAGGATCCACCTGCCTCTGCCTCCCGAGTTCTGGGATTAAAGGCGTGTGCCACCTACACCTGGCTAGTTTTTTATAGTGTTCTTAGCATTTTTTGTTTGTCTGTTCCTCCACTTTATTTTTTATTTCTTCTATATAAGACTCTAGACTCTTTATGATGTTACTTACAAGATTGTTTTCTTTTTCTTCTTCCATTCTGTGATGTTCAGGTCTAGCTGTTGGAGAAAGGCTAGGTTCTGGTGATGCTGTATTGGTCTTTATGTTGTTGTATGTACTTCTGCTTTGATGTCTGCCCATCTCCTCATGGGTTCGTTCTTGGTCTTATCAGTGCACTTGGTCCAGACAGAGCTCACAGATTGAGGGAGCCTCTCTGGTTCAGATGGAAGCTCTGGGCCAGATGGGACCTCAGGTCCAGATGAGAGTTCTGGCCAGATGGGAGCTTGGAGCTAGTGTCTGAGTCTCAGGAAGTGGCTGTGGTCTTGGGCAGATGGGTGTGGGGGCAGGGTGTGGAGATTGCAGGATCTGCCTGCAATCTTGGAAAAGGGGAGCCTTCCCGCAGGGTCTCTGGTCCAGATGGGAGTTCCAGGGCAGGATGGAAGCTGGGGGCTGGTTTCTAAGTCTCCGGAAGTGGTTGGAGTCTCTGGCAGATGCGTGTGGGGGCAGGGCGTGGAGGTTGTAGGGTCCACTGGAGGGTCTTGGAGAGGAGGAACCTTCCCAGTGGGGATGGGGGTTCCTGCCCTATGGCCAGAACCTGGGGCCCAGTTGGGCAGGTTTTCCCCAGAGTGGCTGATGCCCAGGGCTGGGATTTAGGTGCAGGCTCTCTGAGTGTGACCCCAGACACTCACCTCTGGTCCACATTGGAATTCTGGGGTGGATGGGAGCTAGAAGCTGGTCTCTTAGTCTCAGGAAGTGGCTCTGGTCCAGATGGGAGTTCTGGGAGTAGATGGGAGCTGGGGCGTGGTCTCTGAATCTCAGGAAGTGGCTGGGGTCTCAGGCAGATGCGTGTGGGGGCAGGGCGTGGAGGTTGTAGGGTCCACTGGAGGGTCTTAGAGAGGTGGAACCTTACCAGTGGGGATGGGATGTCCTGCCCTATGGCCAGAACCTGGGGCCCAGTTGGGCAGGTCTTCCCCAGAGTCTATTCTTTATATTTCTGACATGGCCTAAAAACCCATAGTCACATTATACTCGTATGTACACATGTGCATGCATGCAGACACACAGACACACCAGAATTTTTTTTAAGTATATGTCACTGCTATTACTTTATTTGGTACCTCTATAATTCCCTTAGAAGGTAAAACTTCAAGATATTATGCCAAATGGATAACTGTTGAGGACATGAAGATGCATGGAATTTCGAATAATATATACATGTCCACAATACATCAAGTTCTATTGTATAATATTCAGTTGATTACTGATTGACTTAAATTATTAAATCTCTTCCAGATAGATGAAAATATTTCTTTGTATACATATATAAGAATTTAATGTTTCTATATTCTCTATTAAGTATTTTAACATTAACATTGTGAAAATATTTTGAGAAAACAATTCTTGGAATCAAATCATCTATTCTTTGACTTATACTCAGGAGACTGACATATGAAGATTATGAATTCATATATATTCATGACTAATAACTGACATTCATGATATTTTCTCACATCTACTTGTTGACCTGAGAAACTGCTATGAACAAATGTTTAGTCCTCAAAATAAACTAAATAATTTCACATGCAATAAAAGGAGAAACAAAAGAGGTAGCAATATATCATTTTCACTTGCAAATAGGATTTATCATTCAATTTCTCTTACTTTGCTTTATCTTTCAATGAAAATATGTTTACAATCTGAAAAGATGGTATTTTATTGATTTAATGCTACAACTAATCTTCTTTGAGCATCAATGAGACAGCTGTGTTGGAAATATCTTTCTTGTGCAAGGCTGTAATGTTATTTTGATCACCATATGAAGTTGGGCAAAAGTAGACCTCACAAAGTAAATCTCTTTGCTATTACATTATCTGGCATCTCTGGATAATTGCCTTAGAAGACAATACTTCAGGATGAAGTGCCAAATGCATAACAGATGGTGACATTAAGATGCATGGAGCTTCAAATAATGTATACATATTCAGAGCACATCAAATTTTATAGTGAAACATAAAGTTGATTACTCACTTAAATTTCTACATCTCTTTTAGATAGATAAAAATGTTTCTTTGGGTACATACATGAAGTATTTAATGATTTTTATATTCATTAAGTATTTTACTGTTAACATCCTTAAAATATTTTTGTAAGTAAATTGGCCCCAACAACTATGGGTTTGGTTCCAGATTTTGGCACCAAAACATGAGTTTTGCAACTCTGGGGAAAGGTGTCTTGACTACCTAGGGAGTCAGGCAACACCTTAAGCTGCTTCGGAAAGCTCTGACAGCTGGAACTGCAAGGAAACAGTTCAGTACCTGAGGGCACGGTATCCTGAATGCCTCAAGCTGCTCAGAACAATAGTTCTGCCCTGAAGGTGTCCTAGACAACCAGAGCTGTTTAGCCCACCTCTGATGGCTATAACTTCAAAGAGACAGTTCAGTCCTAGAGGGCAAGGTATCCCAGACACCTCAAGCTGCTCAAAATAACAACTCTGCCCTGTAGGTTTAGCTCAACCTTGGAGGGAAGATTTTCTGACTTCTCAGGAAAGTCAGGCCTGGAAATGCTTCAGCAGGGAAGGGTATCAAGACTCTTTGGAAAAGTCAGGATATACCTGGTGTGATGGGGGATGATCTCCTTACTGGATATAGCAAGCCTGCTCCTATCCTGGAAAGCAGCTACAGCTGAGCTTTGCTCAGCTCCCACTTAAGAGGGCTCCCTAGCAAAGCCCTGCTTCTCTGGCCAAAGAAATTACAAAAATGTAGCAATCTCCTCTGTCTCAGGAGAAAAGTGTTACTTTTCAGCTCTTTTGCTCTGTTTACTCAGCAAGGATCTTCTGTTCAGCTTCCCCTTGCTCAATACCCTGTGAGACCACTCATCAGAGTTCTCTTGTTTAGCTTCCCCTTGCTCAATCTACTATAAGATGTCTCAGCAAGGTTTTTCTGTTCAGCTCTCCCTTGCTCAATCCACTATGGGATATCTCAGCAAGGTTCTTCTAGTCAGCTCCCCCTTGCTCAATCCACTTTGTGATGTCCCAACAAAGTTCTTCTGTGCACCAGTGAATGAAGTTCTTAACACCCAAAACACTTTTGAAAAAGAGATTTATTTGGAAATGAGGAGTCCAGGAGAGTAGCTGCTTCTACCAGGGTAGAAAGAACAACTCTAAATTGACCAGGCAGGGCAGTTTATATAGAATGTTTTAGGGATAGAGTAAACCAATCGGTTTTTTTTTTCTGTCTAGGGATTGGCCAGTTTTGTGGGCTAGGGACAGAGATGGTCCTGATTACAGAGACAAATTATTTTTCTTTCACTGGCCTTTCTTGGCTTTTTGACACTACCTTTAAGGCCAGGGCTCATCTCTTTCACTGACTCTGATTCTAGGGACCAAGAGTGTTATTTTGGCACCAGTTTCAGAGTCAGGGCATGTTTCCTTGTTTCATTTCCCTGGCTCAGGTCCAAAACACAAGTTGTGTTTCTTTTCCTGATCCTGGGCCCTGTGATTGGCTGGATTCACAACTCAGTTGACCAGGGGCAGAGATGGCTCTGATTTGAGCCAAAGCGTGTTTCTTTCACTGGCCATATCTGAGCCATCTTTTTCTAGTTCTGGGTTCCAGGATCATGGTGGGTTTCTTTTGCCAACCCCTTACCACTACAGTTTTGACAATACAACAATCAATGGCAGTACATCATCTACCCTTAGACCTGTACTCAAGAGACTGACATACAAGGATCATACATTCTATCCATGACTAATTACTGACATTCAAGCCAGGCTGGATAAAAAACATTTCAAGCACATCTGTTTATATTAAATATTAAAAATACAACCATGAACAAATTCCATCACCCTTTCACAAACACCCTTACTTGGAAAGTGTGATCACATACTGCCTGAGAGTTAAATAAAAATGAACCCCTTCCATGATAGCCATCCCATTCTATACAAGGCAGCAGATAAATACCTCTGAATAAGGAAAGTGTAAAAGAAGATGAACAAAAGCCACAGAAGGAGTATAAGGACCACAAAATAAACTTTACAAATTGAATTTGCCACATATATCCTATACTTCAACATCTTTCTCACATGTTGCAAAACAGAAGCCACAATGGGATCTTCACATCAGTCTTTAGTGAACCTGGTTAATAATTTATTTACTTCCAATTTAAGTCTACAATGAAAAAGACTTGAAACAAGGTTTTTTTTTCTTTGAAACTGAAAACAATTGTGATGTCTGAAGTTTTAACCAAATTGTATACATAAATAGGGTTTTCTTTTATATGAGTACCTATCTATTTCCTGACATCAAGATGATATAAAAAGCTTTAAAATATTGACAGGGATAGAGACACAGCCAAGCCTTTAACAAAAGTTCATTCCCTGGACCAAGATCAGGTTTTGGATGATCTCTAGTAATTCTTGCAACAAGAAGCTCTAAGGGTCTAACCTTCTTGGGAACCAGAATGCACATACATATACCCAGAGGAAGACACACACACACACACACACACACACACACACACACACACACCACACAGCATAATTAAAATAAAAACAAATCTTTAGACTAATTTTCAATCATGAATGTTTTTTCTATTATCATTCTGGTAACATGGGTTTTGAGGCATCTAAATGATTACAGAGTTTTTCGCCATCATGAATTGGTCAATGTAACAGAAAGCAAGCATGCAGTCTTGAAGTCTGAGTAATCTATCATTTTCAGTCTGTGATATCATATGAGAAGATTTAGAAAATGGCACCCTGCTGGAAGAAATCAGTCATGAGGGCTGGCCTGAGCATTTACGTCTGCACACCATTTCCAATTTACACTTTTTGCTTTGTGCTTCAGGACAAGAATATGAATTATTTTTTTCTTTTTTCTTTCTTTCTTTTTTTTTTGTTTTTTTGAGACAGGGTTTCTCTGTAGCTTTGGAGCATATAGTGGACTAGCTCTGTAGATCAGGCTGGCCTCAAACTCAAAGAGATCCACCTGCCTCTGCCTCCCAAGTGCTGGGATTACAGGAGTGCACCACCACAGCCTGGCTAAGAATATGAATTCTTAGCTGCCTGCTTTAGGTACTATGTCTGACACTTGTTTCCATGCCACTTTTATGGGGTTCATGTATTGGTCTGGAACCAAGGACCAAATTAAACCATTTTCTAATTTCACTTAGATATGATCTATTATCAAAGCAACAGAAAAGGCATATCTATGAAATTTTAGACCAGAATTCATTATCTCATGTATTTGAACAGAAGTATGAAATCTAAAAGTGTTACTTATTATTTAAATTCATAGTTCTTTTGTCCATATTATTTGACATGTGTAACAAAAATGAAAAGAGATATTATAATGCTTGAACATATTATTGAAACATTTTAGATATTTTTCCAAAATAATTACTCTTGTGTAATTGAATGTAAGTATGTTGGCTGAAGATCATACCAATTCATATATATTCAGATTTCCTTTGGTATGAGTTTTTTTCAGATTTTCAAATTCTAATGTTATATTCAAAGGCTTTAAGAGACCAATTACACACTGAAAGTTTTACAGTTATAGGGTTACTCTGTGTTTTGACTAGGCATCAGCACATTGATAATATTCATAGGGTTTCTCTCCAGTATGTGTTTTAATATACTTGAAAATGACTGGGCTGTGCAAGGGCTATACCCCAATGTTTAAAATCATACTGTTTCTCTCAATTATGTGTTCTTTCCTGAAATTGAAGAGCACTGTGATAAGCAAAGTCTTTACCACACCAATTACAATTGTATGGTTTCACTGTATTCTTTCATGCCTTTGAAGATAACTGTTTTGAGCAAAAGATTTACCACACTGATTACATTCATACTGTTTCTCTCCAGTATGTGTTCTTTCATGCAATTGAAGAGAATAGTGATAAGCAAAGGCTTTCCCACACTGATTACAATTGTGTGGTTTCACTCCAGTATGTGTTCTTTCATGCCTTTGAAGACCAGAGTGATAAGCAAAGGCTTTACCACACTGATTACATTCATAGGGTTTCTCTCCAGTATGTGTTCTTTCATGTATTTGAAGTTGAATGTGATGAGCAAAGGCTTTCGCACACTGACTAGAATTGTGTGGTTTCACACCAGTATGCGTTCTTTCATGCCTTTGAAGACCATAGTGATAAGCAAAGGCTTTACAACACTGATTACATTCATAGGGTTTCTCTCCAGTATGTGTTCTTTCATGTATTTGAAGATGACTGTTTCGAGCAAAAGCTTTCCCACACTGATTACATTCATAGGGTTTTTCTCCAGTATGTGTTCTTTCATGTATTTGAAGATGACTGTTTCGAGCAAAAGCTTTCCCACACTGATTACATTCATAGGGTTTCTCTCCAGTATGTGTTCTTTTATGTACTTGAAGATGATTGGGATTTGCAAAGGCTTTACTATACTGAATATATTCATAGTGTTGTTCTCCAGTATATGTTCTTTTATTACTTGGACGATGAGTGTGATGAACAAAGGCTTGACCACACTGATAATGTTCAGATGATTTCTCTGAAGTAAGACTTCTTTCATGCCTGCAATGTTAATTGAAACATTTAATACCTTTGCCAAATTTATTACAATGTTGAGTCTTTTTATCTCCATGAATTAATTTTACAACTTTGTGTGAATATAAAGAATGATATTATACTAATATTTTAACATGTTGTGTACATTCATGTTGTTCCCCTGCATAAAAGATGTCTTTGCATATTTGAACGTGACTGTGATAGTAAAAGCTGTACCAGCAGGCTCGTATATATGGCATCATTTTTTTTTCTGAAATTTTTGAAATATTTGAAGAGGACTTGGAGAATTCAGACATTTACATCACTTACTTTATTGATGATTTTCCCTATACAGTGATTAATGCTACATTTTCAAAGTGAATCAGGACAAACAGAAGCATGTATACAACTCTAGCAGGTCTTTTCTGTGGTGTGTTTGTTGATCTATTTCAAATGAAGCTGGAAAAGCAATTGTTTGTAAAGTTGAATCTCATTCAACTAGTTTACTCAACATGGGACTACTACATGTCTTGTAATTGTTCTGAGATTGAGAGATGAACATTACTTCTTTTCCTATCCTTATGTTCATATGGCTGGTATCCAAAGTGACATATGATATAACTATTAATGAAAGAATAACAAGAAGGTTTCCACATTTTATTTACAGCTGGACTTTCTTTTCCCCATCAACATGTGGTATAAGGATTAATATTTCTCTACAACACCCCCCTCAATTCTTGACTCTAACTACCTAGCTAATTAAAATGAGCTAAGACAGAACAACTTTTTGAGTAACAAATCTTTTACTATGGATTACTTACTTATCAAAAGTTTGTGTACATATTCTTATCATACATTCAGTGAGTATAGCATTTGTAATTTGAATAGTATGAAACTAAATGGTTTGTCATTTGTATAGCATAGTTCTGATGAAGCTATTACTCAAATGATTCCTGTGAAGGCATTGATTCCTTGTCTTCCATCTTAAAATAATCACTTCCAAACACAATTCACTTACCTGCCATTGAGGTATGTGTGTTTATGATCATCAATGGGTTCAATGGATTTTAAGCTGTGATTATTTACAATGTTTCATTTCTTTAACACTTCCAGATAGTTAAATATATCCAGAGGCATATTTGTATCAGCTTGCACAAAAAAAAAAATTACCTTCCATGTTTTTGAGAACTTTGACAATGTTCTTCAACTTCAAGATCTTCCCAATTGTAGCCTAAAATATCAAACAAGGAAATGTATGGAATATTACAGGGAACTGAATAATTTACATTACTATCTTTAGTGATCCTTAGAACCAAGGAATCTGTTTTATTCACATCATTCTTTCTCATCCTCAATCAGAATTACAGAAGAGCATCAACAACCAAGAAACTGTTGCTTCCTTATTTAAAATGTGAAGAAAATTTACAGTATTACCTATAGCAGTGAGGTTCATATATGACCTCCAGCTTCACATCTTTGTAGAGATTCCTCTGTGAAGGATCCAATAATGCCCATTCTTCATGAGTGATGTCAACATCCATATCATTATATGTCACTATATTCTAAAATATGCCATATATAAACATGCCATCCACATGTATAAAACCTATAGCATGATAAAACATAGTAAATGTGTGCTTATTTGACAATATAGTCATACAATTCTGGTGATTGCTACATGTATTCTGTAAGTCAGATAGTACAATGACATCATCAAGTTACTTTACAAAGAAACTGAATAGCAAGTTGACCTCTATTATTTTTGAATGCTTTGAACAGGATATCACCTTGCAAGAGAAATGCCTATTAACAGAGATAGAGAGACAAGCAAACACTTCAGTAGTACTGAGCACATATTAGAGAAATTGTATGAACAAGTATTAACTACAAAGAAGGTTTGAAAGCTGGGATTATCAGCTCATGCCATCCCAGAACTTAGAGGGTAGAAGTAGGTATATGTGCTTCTGAGTTGAAAGTTAGCCTAGTCTGTGCAATCAGTTATAGGACAGCAAGAAGCAAATATTAAGAACCCATCTGCACTGCAAACTTCCATTCAAACAAACAAAAAAGATAAGATGAAATCAGAGATTTTTTTTTTAACTGAAGTTCCTACAAAGAGTTCAGCATTCCCTCCAGTTCTGTGTTCATCTTCCAGAAACCTGAATTGCTCCAGTTTAAACTGTACTTTATTAAATCTTACTAAAAGGAACTGTGCATTTAAACCATTACAAATAGAAAGAAGATAACATTAGCAATATCAATGCTGAGCATAAATAATCAACACAGGGAAGGAGAGATGGCTCAGAATTAAGTGCTCTTACTGGTCTTGCATATAGATGGGCTCAATTGTCAGTACTTATATGGGGGAATCAAACAACTGTTCATTATTGGGTCCTAAGCTTATGGGTTCTAAGACTCTCTTTGGACTACTGTGGGGACAAGTGTACATGTGGTGCATATCCTTGTATATAGACAAAAGAATCATATTCATTAAAAAAAAGTCAAGAAAAACATGAAAAGGAAGAAGAATGTCACATAATTGTAATCTAATGACTCAGAAGGCCCAGACACTACATCTAGAAAGAGAATGGTATCTTCTGCTGAATTTCAAAATTGAAACTGGGGGTAAAGCTCAGCAATATAACATATGCTTGACATGTACAAAAACAAATATTTTAGGACCATCACCCAATAATATATATTTTAAAAACCTGGAATGTTGAACAACCTTTAATCTCAGCATGTGGGAGCAAGAGTCAGGGGAATCTTTGTTGGAGGCCAACCTGGTTTACAGAGCTACTCTGTCAGGGCTACCCTGTCAAAGCTTTTCTTCAGAAAATTTTTTTTTAAAAAATTCAGGCTAGCAAAATGGCTTAGCATTGAATGCCAATTCCATCAATTGTTTTTTATGTCATTTAGTGACACTATCTATACTGGTGGGGAAGTAATAGCTATACAAGAAGGACGCTGGCTGATTCATTTCAACCACAACATAGTAGAAACATAGAAAAGGAAATGAGTTGAGGCTATAGAAACACATATCACAACCGCCAATGCGACATTTTATTCAGAGAAGTTCCACAAGTACCCCAAAGAAAGTCACCAAGGAGAGACACATTTTCAAATACCTCATCCTATCTGGGAGCTTTTCATTCAGTTGACTAGATTCTCATCTAGGTCACTATAGGCTCAAGGGTCATCCATGAAAAAAATGCATTTAGTCATTTTAATGATTCTCATAGTCTGCAACAGCCCTTACACTGTTGAAATGTCTAAAATCTATTTTGACACTTAAGACAAATTTTTGACTGTGGCATCTTATAGACTCAGAAAACAATTTAAATAGTTGTAACATGTGAATGGCAGAGAAAACCCATTACCATCCCAAAGGAGAGGAACTAAGACACAGTGAGGAAAGACTCGGCCAAGAGAAGACAGAAACCTAGCAGGGCAAATACTGAATCTGGTAGCTATGTTTCAGAGACATGAGGTTTCATTTTCAAAGAGCTTAGTTGGCTCTCTCTCCACAACTTCCCATACATTTCTCTCTATGGTTACTTCTACTCCATATATGCAGCTAGCTCTCCATGTAAGATGTCTCATAGCTTAAGTATCTTAACATCTTGTGGTCTCAAAATACAACTCAGGCTTCATCCTCATAGTATCATGCAATGAACTCAGATAGTCTTCTCACTTGAGCTCTTACCATACCAAACAGAGATGCCTACAGCGGAGATGACCTGAAAATGCAGACTATAAATGTATAATCTTAAATTTTACAGCATTCTGGTCTCCAGAACCAGTTCAAAATCAATGATTCACACAAATTTGGTTTCTAAGTTGTGAAGGCCTCTGCCATGCTTGGACCAGAGTTGCAGCAGGCTTTGAATAAAGTTTCTTCCTGGGACTGGCAATCACTGTGCCTAATCCCTCCATTAACTGAGGGCATATAAGGATGGATTCTTACCCTTGGGGCACCTTGCTAGGCTTCTGAAGTAGAGTAAGGGCCTTCTTTTTAATGGTGATAATCTCTCTGAACATTCCTGACTCTGTTCAGCATTTGACTACCGTCTACAAATTCATAGTGCTCTTGTTCTCTACAACCCATAGACTTTTCATTTATTTATGATCCATTTCTTGATTTTTTAATGTAGTACTAAATGAATCATAAGTAATAGCTATTCAAGAGAGTCAATAGTCCATCTAAGAAATCAGCCCCATTATTTTTTTTTAAATTCTGCCTCACTCAATTTCTTGAGGACATGGGCAAAATAAGAAAAGTTAGGGGCCAAAATATCACACAAATGACCTCTGTTAATTGCCCTGAAATCCTTTGACCTCTACCTCCACTGTTTGCAATACCTTTAACAGTACTTTATTCAAAGTACTACAGGAATAACAAATTAAGCTCTGTATGCAGCTTTCAATGTCCTTTGCGATCTAAATTTTGATATGCTCAACATTCTCCCCCAAAAAGTCATCATTCCCAGCACCTTTGATCAACCAAATCATGTTTGCTTTACTATATTCTGTTACAACTTGCATTTTTCTTGCTCTGATTCAATTCTCTACACAAAAGCACCTAAGGTAATGAACATGCTTATTTGGCTCATTCTGGCAGATCACAACCCATCATTGTCAGTGTTTAGGATAGATATTCAATCTAGCAACTGAAGGCAAAATCCATTAGGACTCTGTTTCCAGGCTTTCTCTCTAACATTGTAATTGTCTTATGCCAAACTTGCTGTCTTATATAGTGCAGGCCAACTTTCTTAGGGATATTGCACACTCAGTGGAAGGGCTATTACCCATAAATAATCAATCAACAAAATCTCTCACAGACTTAGCAACTAGGTGTTCTGATGGAGAACATCCTCAATGGATGTTTCCAAAGGTGACTGTGGGTTCTGAAATGTTGACAACTGAAAGTAACTAGGATACAGAGACAGTAACATGAGACTTTACAAACCCAAACCTAATGAATCAACTACATCAATAACTTAAATAGCAAAAAAAAACCTTGATGATGATCACAAGTAGCAAAACAGATACACTAAGAAATTAAGAAATACAAGTTTCTGAGATCAAGAAGAGAAAACTAAAATTGTTCCTCCACAAAAAATCTCCAAATGAAAAAACTAAGGAGATGCTAACATATTGTAGTAATTTTGCATAAAATAAGAATAAGTGAAGTTCCATCATTTGCCAGAGAAACAATATAACTATATCATGACTAATTAAAAACTCACACAACAGAGATGGTGCCACTGATAAAAGGAGATGGAAAGACTGACCTACAAATGTAAGATTGTCCCTTGAAAAAGAATTATAAGTTTCTAATGAAAATCAAAATCAGAGAAATCACTGACCACCACTTACCCTGTGTACTTCAGTTCTCTCTTTCATCAATACCAGAAAATGTTTTTTTGGGGGGAGACTGTTTCACCAAAATTGGAATCATTTATTTGAGGCCTGATATTTCTTCATTGCAGAAAGTAGTTTTGGCTACTAATACTATCTCATTCTCCTTTGATAAAGGAAAGGATGTCTGTTAGAAATTTAGAAACAATTTTGCTACCTATGATTGAAGATTAGATGTAAACCTGTATCAGAGTGAGGAAATGAATTTTTTTAAATGAAAGACAATAGTTTTTTAAAGATATTGTATGATTTTATTATATACTTAAAGTACCCAGATTTCTCTAATTGCTTTATAAGTCATAAGAGCTTTTGAAAACAAGTCTAGACTCATTGTATGTATAGATTTATATGTATGAGAAAGAATATTTTCCATGTGTGTATAGGTGACAGAACATAGAGCATGTCAGATGTCCTGGATCTGGAATAGCAGGTGATTATAACCTCCAAACTTGGGTGCTCATATCTGAACTCCTCCAAGAAGAATACTTGCTAACTGACATTTGCAGCCCAAATACTACTTTTTTTCCAATAAATGAAATGTCTTTCACAGATTAGTCACAATAGAAGCCTAAATAAGAAAATAAGTAAGTAAATGATCCCTGAGAACCAATTGAATCAATATTAAGATGTTGGGTATGGAACCAGGAAGACTATCCACAGACCTTCCCCACTCTCAGGGATCCAATACTTAGGGTTGCCTTGAGGGCTGAAACAGAACTCCAGCTGTACCTTCTCTCCCATTCTATGTCTCCAGTGGATTCCAAAGACCATCCCCACCTACCCTTCCTACTCACTTCATATCTGTGTACCATCACCCAACTGGGGTGGACATACTCTGCTCATTTACTCACCAAATCTTCCAGAAGACTAGTTAGCATGTCTGTAGATCTACCATATCTCTTACCCCACACCTGATATTCAAAGTTTCTCCTCTCAGTGGAGTAGAACATCAGAGGCAGCTTACTCTCTTCCCTCTCCATGCCTCCAGTGCATCTGAACATCATCTCCTCTGCATTCCTCTTCTTCCAGTTCCCAAAACCACCAATCATTGTCTCTTGAACACACCAGGCAAGAAGGCCAGGAAAAAGGCAACACTCATTCAACACACACTCTGAAGCTCCAGAGAACAAATACAAACCCAGGAACAAAACTCCAATCTAACAAAGATGATGTTATGAATCAGCACCTAGACCTATTATCACCCTAAACCCAGATGCCTAGCAGAGGAACATAATAAAAGCCAGGACACTATGTCATCACCAGAACCCAGCAGGCCATAAATACTCAAAAATAATTGAAATATGAGGGGAAAAAACCCTTAAAACCAAATATATAGAGATGACAGAGGCCCTTAAAAAATGGATAAGTATTTTACATAATTCATGAAAGCACAAAAAAAAAACAATGGGATGAAGTCAATAAACTCCTCCAAGAAATCTAGGAAAATGCAAACAATTGGAGTAAAACATTAAACCTATTAAATAAAGGCAAGATAAAACAAACAAATCTTTAAAGGAAACAAATACAACTATTTAAGACCTGAAAATGGAGCCGGGCGGTGGTGTGGTGGCACATGCCTTTAATCTCAGCACTCAGGAGGCAGAGCCAGGTGAATCTCTGTGAGTTCGAGGCCAGCCTGGGCTACCAAGTGAGTTCCAGGAAAGGTGCAAAGCTACACAGAGAAACCCTGTCTCAAAAAACCAAAAGCAAAAAAAAAAAAAAAAGACCTGAAAATGGAAATAAAAACAATAAAGAAAACAGAAACTGAGGGAATTCCAGAAATGAAAGAGTTAAGGTTACAAAGAGGAATTACAGAGGTAAGGTTCACCAATAGAATAGAGAAATGTTAAATGTTAAGTTAGCCTCAGAACAAAATTGCTTTTCCCTCTGAGCAGGCTGGCTTAGCAGAAGGTCACAGCTGTTTCTGTGCAAGACCAGCAGGAGTTCACTTGAATGAGCCCTAGTTTGTTTTCTGGCTCAGGGCTGTGACATCACTGTAAATAATTTCATTCTTTCCTTTGTATAACTTTTTTAAAAAAAAACATTTATACAGTGCTTTGCCTGTATGTGTCTATGTGTTGTGCCTACCAAGGCCAGAAGAAAGGAGATGCCTGGGACTAGAGTTACAGCAAATGGTTACCTACCATGTAGGTCCTGGGAATGGAACCTGTGTCCTCTATAAAAACACCCAGTGCTCTTAATTGCTGAGCTGTCAATCTAGCCCCCTTTTTATTTAAAATGTATTTCCATAAATTGTTAAATAAAGAAATACATCACTTTCCCCTTTTATCTCTTCATTCCATCCCTTCCCAAATACTTTTCAAATTCTTCCATTTTAAATGTAGGTGAATAAGTATGCTGAAATACATTAATACAATCTGCTGCATCCATATTTATTGTACATATGGATATGGATATATACATACATACATATATATACACACACATATATATGTATATACATACATACACACACATATATACATATCCATATATATCCATATATATATGGATAATGGGCTGACCATGTTGTATTGGCTAAATAATTGGGGAGCTCATCTTTGTCTGAGGTTAATTCTCTCAGGAGAATTCTACCTTTTAATCAGCATCTGGTATCTGACCCTTACTGGTCAACCTTGGACAGGAAACATAATCAAGAATAGAAAACTTAGGTTGGAAAATACCTTACCAGTTAAGAGCACTGAAGAGTCTTTCAGATAATCCAACTTCCATTCCCAGTACATATAGAGACTCACTAATATCTCTAACTCCAGTATCAGGAGTTCTAACACCATTTCTTCACTTTCCAGTCCACCATAAGGAGAGGAGACTTCGACCATAAAAATTATTTTTCAAGCTGTGAGTGGTAGTGCATACTTTTATTGCCAGCAAACTGGGAAAAAAGGCAGGAAGATCATTGTTAGTTTTAAAGCCTGTGCCACAGTCTACACAAACACAACACACACACACACACACACACACACACACAGAGAGAGAGAGAGAGAGAGAGAGAGAGAGAGAGAGAGAGAGAGAACTGAATTACATACAAGAAAAGGAGCATTAGATAATTAGAACAACACAGTACCTCTTAAAGTCATTTGAAGTGTCTGTCCCTGGTGCCCATAGAATCATTTTCAAAAATAAATATGGCCAAGCATGAGAACACATTCCATTAATCCCAGTCACTGGGAGAAACTGAATATTTGACAGTGGGCCACCCCCTTACCATGTGACCTGACCTGCCATTGTCAGATGGGTATTATCCTACACACCAAGTCATAAAGTAAGACATGCACAGATTGTCTTATGTATTCTGAGAATGTGTGTTGCTTCCATTGGTTAATAAAGAAGCTTCCATGGCCTATGGCAAGGCAGAACAAAATGAGGTGGGTAATCCAAGAGAGATACTGCAAGAAGAAAGGTAGAGTCAGAGGAGATGTTGCGACTCATAACAGCTGTGGTGGTGGTGCACACTTGTAATCCCAGCACTTCTTGAAGCATGGAAGAAGGATCAGAAGTTCAAGGGTTCAAATGAGGTCAAGGTCAGTCAGGGCCACCTGAGAGCCTGTTGCAAAAATCTAACTAAATAAACAATAGCAATAAAAATCAGACACAAGATCAAACAGAGTTCCTACGAGGGGGCAAAAAAATGAGGTAATGGAGCAAAGGCTTAGCAAGTAATAGTAGTGATTACTTTTCTTAGGGAACTGGGTTTGATTTTTGCCATCCACATGGAAGCTCACAGTAATCTTTAATTACAGTTGCAGGGAATCTGATATCCACTTCTGGAATCTACAGGTACCAGAAGTGCAAGTTGTACACAGACATACATGTAGGCAAAGTACAAACATAGGAAACCTTAAATTAAAGCCACTATCTTCTTGTAAGAAATGTGCTAAGAAAAAAAGTGAGGCAAGAGTGGCTACATATGGTGTGGGCTATAAATATAAAAAGACAACAGTGTAAAAATAAGCACCAGGGTTGCATACACAGTTATAGTAGGCTGAAGTACAAACAAGTAGCACTTTTGGATTCTGGCTATGCATAATTTCTTGTTCACCTCCTTCTTAACCCAGGGCCCCTACATTCACAGAAAAACCCAAACTGGTCCTAAAAGCCACACTGGATAAACAGGTTTAGCACTGTGACAAAGTAAGGCACTGAGTTCCCTTACAAGGAGCATAACCTGTTCTCAGTGGCCTAGAAGAACATACTCTGGGAGTGTAGGAAAACTTTATTCCTCAATTTGTATTTGTCTGGACCATTCTGAGACATTGTTTCTGTTATAGAAAAGTAATAATAGCATCACTTAAATACACATACTGTCTCCATACTACCATAGGTCTGAAAATGTGTCCTGAATTTAAGTAATCTGAACTCAAAAATCCTAACTAACTTCCAACTGAAGAATAAAAAAAAAATCTAGCCCAGTGATTATCTACCTGTAAGCAAGAGCTACATTTGTTAGCTGATTTCACATTTGCAGCAATACACAATCATTTAATTAGACATTTATGAGGGGAGAAAATAACTGAAAAATAAATGATAGTTTATTGGACACACACCAGTAATTCCAGCTCTTGGAAGGCAGGAGGATTTCCCCAAGGGTGAGATCAGCATGATCTGTATAGATGAATTCCAAGAAAGCTACCTAGCAGAACTAGCTCAGATATATTTGATTAATTCATTAATTATAATTTTAAAAGCAGGGCAAATATAATTTAGCTACAGCATTTTTTAGGCTTTATGGCAAAATGAAAGACAATTCCTTACATAGTCTCAATATTATCCACAAGGAAAATAAGAGTCTTTGTTCAAAGACAAGATATATGAAACAAAAAGCCTTAAAAACTAAGAAATGAAGTCATCTAACAGCACAATTTTCTGAAGTTAAATCCGATACAAAAGATTTATTAAGCAAAGATCTTGATCTATTTACTGAGATCATACCAAAGAAAATGTATGTTCTAACATCACACAAGTATTTCTAAGCAGCTCAGTGGTAGAGCAATGCCTATCATGAACTCTGCCTGGGTTTCCCTCCAAGATGAAACTGTCTAGATTAATAAATCCAAGATATGCAAAAAAAATCATAATTTGAAGAGCAAATAAGCTTTTTAAAAGATAAGCTGAGTAATAATTTAGATTTAGAACTAATTTGTGAAGATATGGAACAAAAAGTACAAACAGCAAATAGAAATCAAGCAGATGTGAGTGAAAAACAATATTATTCTTTAACTCTGAAACAAAACCTGTGCGGTATGAAAAAAAGAGCTGGGCAGTGACTTGTGTGGAGCTACAAGAAAAGGCCATCTTCTCATGAATATGGAATTAAAAGGTACCACAGCCTACTAAAGACCAGGTCACAAAATAAGTAAGTCTAGCCCAAAAATGTTAGCCCCCTTATATTATTCTAATTTTTCAAAGTACAACCTACATTGACATTTATTGGTCATATAAAGAATGTCTCAGCCAGGTGTGGCAGCATAGACTATAATCCCAGGACCCTGGAGTTCAAGGCAAGCAGATCTCTAAGCTTGAAGTCAGCCTGCTCTACTCAGCAATGCCAGACCCATCAAGGAAACATATTGAGACTGTTTCAAAGAACCTAAATGAAGGCCAGGCAGGCTGTTGTAAGCTTTTATTCCCAGCACTTGTGAGTCAGAGGCAGGAGATCTGTGTGTAAGTTCAAGGTTACCATTATCCTAAACTTGTTGAGCATTTGTTTTTAAATCCCCCATATCATTCCCTCAGTATGTGAATGGCACAATGGATGTGAACAAATACCCTCATTCTCTGTAGACTCTCCTATATAGCTCTATTGGCTGAACCACATTCCTTTCTAACACTGCAAGAAATAGTAAACTCAGACCTTCTGATTTAACACAAACCTTTTATTATTAATAGAAGCACATGATATATTACCCCAACATTCAGAAACTGGGAGGAAAGATGCCATGAATCAGTGGCCTCCCTGGGCTAGATAACAAAACAACAAATGATTCTATTCAAGATAGTAAGGACAGGCCTAACAATTTCAACTCCTTTGCAGTCAGAAAATCACATTCTAGGTGTCTTTTTTTTAATTCCAACTTTCTTCTCTGTTGGTGTGATTAAATTCTCTAACCAGAAGCAACTCAGATAATTAACAGGTTTTTTGTTTGTTTGTTTTTGTTAGTATCCCAAGGCCACATTCCCTCATTGTGGGAATTTACGATAGAAGCTCAAGCTAATATATGAAGGGAAAATATAATGAAGCATTACTTCCTGGCTTTCTCTCTTGTTTTGTCACTTTCTGATGCTAAGTTAGCTCTCTTATCCAGCCCAGGCATACTTTCTTAGAGATATTGCCAACTCAGTGGAAGAGCCTTCCCACATCAATCAAAATTAACTCAATCTCTCTCAGACTCAGCAAACAGATATTTTGGTCTAGGTACACTCTCAACTGATGTAACTCTACATGAGTCTAGGTGTTGTCATGCTTACAGCTGAGGCTAATTAGGAAAAAAAAGACAACAATATATGAGGAGGTTTTAAAGATCAAAAGCCAATGTATTAATTATATTAATCACTTAAGCAGCAAAAACATAAACATGAAGAGAGCAACAACCACACATATGCCTGGAAATGTGAAGAGACAAGACTCTAAGATCAAGAAGGGAAAACTAAAACTGTATCTCCACAAAAAATTCACAAACCAACAAATAAACAATAAACTCCTAACAAAAAAATTTTCAGAATACAAAATTGTTGAAAGTCCATTATTTTCCAGAGAAACAATATAATTAGATGGTATAAAACTAACAACATAGATGGCACCACAGGAAAAAAAATGAGATGTAAAAAGATACCTACAAATATATTATGGTCCCTTAAACAAGAACAAAAGGATTCTAATCAAAATCAATCTACAAGAAATTACTGACCAGCACACATCCTGTACAATAATTCTCTCCTTTGCCAATAATAGAAAATGTATTGTATGAGGAGGGTGTGCCACCATAATTGGAGAAATTTACTTCAAGTTTTCTGATGTTTTAATTTTATAGAAAATAGTTTGACTTCTAAAAGGATCTCATTCTTTTATGACAAATAAAAAGAAATCTGTTAGGAACACTTAGACACCATTGATTGATGGTTGCCTATAAGTCTGAATCACAGTGAAGAAATGAAAAATTTTTTTTAAACAAAATAAAAAAAAACAATAGATTTTTGAATGTATCAGTGTACACCTAGAGCAACTAGTTTTGATCTAATTGCTTTATAAGTCACAAGAATTTTGAAAACAAGTTTTTTGCACTGTTTGCACATGTTTGTGCATGAGAAAGAATGTTTTCCATACATGTACATGATCTGGAATAGTAGATAATTATGAACCTCTCCACTTGAGTGTTGGTATAAGAACTCAGGTCATTTTCAGAAAGAATATGTGTTGAACAACCTGCCAAAACCATAACATGTTTTATCCACTAATCCAAAAGTCTGTCACATATAAACAACAACCTAAATACATACAGAAGCAAATAAATGATCCTTGAGCCGGGCAGTGGTGGCACACACCTGTAATCCTAGCACTCGAGAGGCAGAGGCAGAGGCAGATGTATCTCTGGGAGTTTGAGGCTAGCCTGGTCTACAGAGCTAATCCAGGACAGGCTCCAAAGCTACAGAGAAACCCTGTCTCAAAAACAAACAAACAAACAAAAAGATCCTTGAGAACATGATGCATATAAATGAAATTTTTGCTTATGGTAAATTTGCAGCATAAAATGAACACAGTCCAATAATAATGCCCAACAATTTACAACAGGATAACTGATTAAAAAGCTACTTTCACAGAGAGAACACTCAAAGTGATCACTGGGATTATGCAAACATTGTACACAGGTTGACATAATATGATTTCTATACTTACTACTAAGCTACAGCAATCAAGAGTGAGTATAATATTTGTGAAAAAATGAAGAGGATACAGAGAAAAACAAAGAACAAAGGCAGAAAAATATAGTTAACAATAAATCAGAGACCAAAGGAAACTTAACTAGGAAAAGCGTGATCATGAAAAAGGTTACCCAGCTACCTATGATTCTATGTGCACAGAAAATAAATAAGCACAGACTTCACAACTACCACAAAATTAACTCAAATGACCCTTGAACAATTGAGTTTAACCCTCAAGCTACTGATATTTCTTACAAAGGCAGAAGCCTCATTCTCTAGACTTCTCTTTGCAAAAGGTGGTAATCTCTTGCTATGCCTCTGTTCCCCTTATGCCTCCTTGTGGTTTCAGGTAAGACCAGCCCCACTGAGGTGCAATCCCAAAGTAACATAGAAGAATAATTTATAATCTGCTTTATGTCACATGGATTATGGCTCTAAATGTTAAGTCTATCATATCTATCTACCTAACACCATGCACACCTAAAAACCTCTGTAGTTCATAAACTCCTTTGCCCCCTAGAACTAAACTTTGCTGAATCAACATTGGAGCTGGTGGTGGCAGAAAGTGAGAAGCATTTTAATCATGTACTACTGAAACACAATCCACATCACCATCTTTCTACAAGCTTCTAGAATACTGAAAACATTTATAAGAGAAACATGAAAGTGGAATGTAATATACAGAACTTTTAGAAACCAGACATTTAGTGTTCTAACATGTCTTTGAACTGCACACCAAAAGCTTGCCTGTGGGGGCACACTGGACAGTGATATTACAAGAATCATATCCTCCCATGTCAGGACTGCATTCTCCTTCTACCTAAGAAATCCATTCACAGTGAAGCTCAAAGTATAAGGACCACTTCTCAGGTCATCACATAAACCAACAGAACCACAGTCTGGCATATCATCCATTCAAATACCAACAGACATAACAGCTCAGCACACCTGCTCTGAATACCCTATCCTAACCATGGCATAGATGGTGGTCTTCCCTATAAGTATTTACAGAAGAAGCAGAGCATAATCCTGGAATGAATCTGCAAGCTACCTGCCATTTTTATTACTCACTGAAAAGTATTCCATAAGTCTTTCATTGGCTAGGGCCACCCAGCTGGGCCTCAAAGTATCAGCAGCTCTCCTACTGGGTGATCAGAGATCAAAGGACACAGAAAGCACAGTCCTTCCAGCTTTGCCCTTCTCGCCCAGGGGACAAGGTCCTAATCTAGAAAATTTCTATTTTTTGTAGATTTTCTTCTACTCTCTTAGCACATATCCTCTTCCTCATCCAAAGCACAGGTTCCTTTGTGAGAACATTTAATTATATACTCAATATGCAAATGCAGCCAACCCATTGCCTCATCATAGCTGGGAAACTTTGTAGCCAAAAAAGGTCATATTCACACAGTAACTGTTGTTACTGCATAACTGTTGTTAAAGAAAAACAGGCCATGAATTAGAAAACAATGAGTGGTCATGGTATGGCTTGCAGACAGGAAAGAAGATGTGGCTATGATGTAGATAAAATCTCAAAAAATATATTTTGTAAAGTTGAAATGGGTATAATGGCCATGTGCTCCAGAGTCTAGGGATTTGTATTAGAGGACATGAAAGAGATCTCAAACCTTTATCTCTGGATATAAATATAAAACATGAAAAGTAGCAGTCCCATTAGGCATGGCCAAATTTTACCTATCTATATTTTGATTGAACTACTGTAACTATAGAAATTTGGTTTCATGGCAATGTCAGTTCTTTATCCAGATTCTTGATTGCACTTGTGTGTGGACCCCAAGAAATGGATAATCAGGACATTTATGGAACATCTAAAATTAATTACCTAGTTCCACATAGCTATTCTCTAGGACTCTTTAAGGAGGAAATCTGTCAACCCCCAACCTGCCTCTCCCTTTCTGCACTGTGACTCCACCAGCTTCAAAGTTGATCAATGAACTCAATTCTTGCACAGGTCCCTATTCATTTATAACTCTCCACTAAAAGCAAGAGAGATTAGGGGTCACTCATTGACTGGTTTATTTTTTTTTCTTCTTACTGACTAGTCAAAGCCCAGAATAGAAGAAATTGGAGGAAATTTTTTCCCAGCACTGGGCAGCAGAAGCAGGATTAGCTGTTCAATGCAATTCTCAATTACATAAGATGAGTAAAGCTTAAACTAAAGGAGACATTGCTCTAAACAGAAATCAGTAATCAACATCACTTGAGAGAAAAGGAATAGAACTATTGATTACCTGGAGACATTGGAGAACAGAAACAGAAAGATAAGAGCAGTAACACACTAAAAATGATACCAATAAGTAATCTTTAAAATGATATAAATAATGTATTTTTTTTTTTTTGGAGCTAAGGATCGAACCCAGAGCCTTGTGCTAGCTAGGCAAGCGTTTTACCACTGAGCTAAATCCCCAACCCCATAAATAGTGTATTTTTAAGATAAAAAACTTAGCTATATTGATTTTGAAAAAGAACAGGCTGTTCCCTAGTGGAGGGGAAGTCATTAATATGAGATAGATTGATCTTGCTCATTTGCATATGTTGGCTGCTGAGACCTATAATTGGCACATCAAGTCATAGTCATTGACCTGTTTCTTAAACCTCTGAGCTGACATAACTGTGTCAAGCAGGATTTGACATATCTGCATAGGAGAATTGCCTAACTGCAAATTCAGTATTCATTGGCTTAAGATAATTTTCCAAAACTCTTACACTCATACAATCTGGTCTGGGATCATTCATGTGACATAAATTAAAAAATGATGAGAAATTATAAAACAACTCTTACTACCATAATCAGGTCTTTTTTTTTTAGTAACAGTGACTCCAGCAGGTGATTGTCTACCCTGCTCCCTCCTGTAGTGTGCATAATAAATTATTTCTGCTATTTGGTCTAGAGACAGAAGCAATGCTCTACATGTGAAACCTTTTCTAGTGACTGCATTGGATAGTCAACTATATGACTCAAATGGATAATTTTCAAACTCTGAAGTGGTAAAGTCATTAAATTTAAGAAATTTGAAGGTGTAGTATAGAGAACAGTGAGATCACTGGCCTGGAGAGCAAGAGAATGGAATCAAGGACACCTGAGACAACATAAAAGAGCTTGTCTCTAAAACATTTTTCTAACAGGATGGAAATTCTGCTGTCCTAGAATTAATATTGTCTTCCCTAAGGAAAATCACACTTAGGATATTAATAAAGAAAAAATACCTTTAATGATAGTATGCATCCATCTCTGGCAAATGATTAAGTAGGAGACAGGCTTGACACATTTTGCATTCACCATGTGCCTTCATCCTTTTTACTTTTACCTTCATGCCCAAGGTTGCACTTTGAACAACGTAAATAGAGACAGGCAACTTGAAGGTCTAGCCATTTGGCAGATGGGTGAGTTAGATAGCAAAAAAATTCCCAGAATTGTTTCTTAAACGTACCAGACACCTGAGACAGCAGGTCATTCTTTAGTGCTGGGTTAAAGCTGACAGGGGCTGAGAATGACGGGAAAAGTGGAAGGTAGTAAAGATAAGAGCTGGGTTGGGGAGTTCTTGTACAAGCTATATTGTATGTCAGGTAAGCTTCTTAAGGAAAACAGCATCTTGTATACTACTTCTAGGGGGTAATTGGAAGAGAATGGATGACTTCTATAAAGTCAGCAGAAACTATCATACAATGGGACAGACTCAGGAGGAGACTAATCAAACAGTGCCATAAAGGGGGACACAGGGCATCTCAAGAACATTACTGAGTAAGCCCACCAGTGGTCTTGGGACTAATAATCACAGCTCCATGTGGGATCTGAATCCACCCCACCATAAAAGGTCTGGTTCCAGAACATTAGCAGTTCACCCACATATATTTCTGATATGAAGGAAGGAGCTCTGTTTTACTGTCAATACATCAGGCCCTTAGCGTAAGCTCCCAAGGCCTACGCCCCATGTTATTACTAGCTCTCCCAAGAATATTCCTCCTCCTTAACATAGGGCCTAAAAGAAAGCCTTGCTTGATCAGGCCAGTCCTTAACACAACAGCATTTTTCTTTTCAAATAAATGTCACCTGGTGTCATATTGCCCATCTGGCAGAGCTATGCTTTTCTCAAGAAAACTGGGACATTATGGCACACCAGGCCTTAAGGTTGGTTTTGACCCTATAATGCCTCAATAAGCAGCCTGTTAAAATTTAATTGTTGGATATGTTTGGGCACAGTGGCTTGTTATATATCTTTAGTGGCTCCTTTGTCATGTTTTGGAGCCAAATGTCTGGAGAATCCTTATGAACATAAGTATACGCTACACTTCTAAACTCTAACAGACATGGTTAGCAAGTACTTATCATTGGGGTGTATTAAAGGAAGTCAACCCTCTTCTAAATTCTACTTTGTGAGAATTACTACCTTCTCAGCATTTGTAAATCCTTTAAATCACCAATTCTATTCATCTACATCACACCTTAGTGGGGAGTGCTACCCAATGCATGAGATTCCTTTTACAATCCCCCCACAAAATTAACTATAAATGGATCTTACACGTAAAAATTAAAGCAAAACATTGAACCTCTATATGGCTATAGAAGGTAGTCTCCAATTTTGGCATCCTGCTTTCCATGGGTTCACCAAAAGCATGTTGAAGTTCAAAGATTTTTTTTTGGTTTGGTTTTTTGAAACAAGGTTTCTCTGTGTAGTTTTGGTGCCTGTCCTGGATCTCACTCTGTAGACCATGTAGACATCAAACTCAGAGATCCACCTGGCTCTGCCTCCCAAGTTGAGATTAACCACCCCACCACACCCACACCCCCACACTCTCGCACCCTTCCCACCCCACCACACCCCCACTCTGGCACCCTCCCACCTTTCCCACCCCCTCCATCTCATGCACCACCACTGTCCAGCTTCAAGGAGGGTTTTAAGCACAGCTCACTACTTCCAAGTCTGTGAGCAGATACTGCCCATAGAGCAGAGATTCAGAGGCCTGCCCATGCATCTAGGGAGTTTCACGTACCACATGGGACCTCAGATGACCAAGATTCTACAGGCAGATATCCAGTCTACAGGACCTCCCAGGTCCTGGGGGCACGGACCACAGTGGATTCTACAACTCACCATCTGCTTCAACCTATCTGGAGGCAGAAGCAAGTCACTCACCTTGTCAGGGTTTCCTAGGTCAGCAATGCTCTCTGCTTAACTCCCTGCAGCAGGGCTCACAGCACACCACACAAAGCCAATAGCACCAGGTCCTCTTGAAAGCCAAGTCTGAAACCTATGGCAGCAGGAAGAACCCTGCATCACTTTTGACTGGCAGGTCACCTGGAGGACATGATTGGCTAGTGAGACCTGAGTGACAAGAGCACATCCCATAGGGTTACAATGTGCTTCAAAACAGAACACAATGGTTCCTGTCCCTCCCTTTCAACAAAGACTTTTTCTAGATCAGAAGAAATACGCATATCAACAGCACTTGTCCCTGGCTGCAAAGCAGACCTGCTCTCCATAGGCACTCCCTCTTCTTCCTCCTGAACACAATGTGGCTAGCTAGCTTGTCCAGCCCACTATACTATGTGGGGTGGAGTGATTCACTGCCACACAGGTAGAAGGGTGCCCAAAATATTACCAACAAGAGATATTTAAAGACACACAAGGAGAGTGTTTGTTGTGTGACTTAACACTGACATCAGGTGAACTGAAGGTACTTTTTACCTGGTTGTCATAGGGACTGCAGACAAACAGCAAAGAAAACTAGATCACAAACAAGATAATAGGTCTTTCTCCCATCAGAAAGCTGGAGGATGACTCCATTGCTTAAGGAGTTTTATTCCTGAAATTCAGGGCAAAGTTTTGGCAAATTAAATAATAATAAAGAGTAGTCTTCATGGAAAGTTGAATACTTAGAGAGTAATGGAGCCAGGAAGAATGTATTTATGAGCACCATTGTTAGCCAGCACATCTTCTTCCATGGTCAGGTGAAAAAGAAAAAAAAAAACACAACTGTGTTATTCAAGCTTCTCTACATGAACAGGACTGGTAACATGAATCTCTCCATGTATGTAGAAAGCTGATTTCATAGAATGTCTTATAAGCATGCAGGATGGGAAGGAAAAGGAAAAAACAGTAGCCATTTTGAGAGACACTTTCCCCTCCCCTCCTCCAAAGGTGTTTGCTGACCAGCAGTTTTAGAAGTGACCAGAAGTTGAACTTTTAAGCCTAGAACAATAAATTTATGTATCCAGACTTGGCAAAACAAGATATAAGGAGTAATGGGTTCAATTGTCCAGAAATTGAGCTTAGAGGAGAGTAGGACTGGAAACAATAAATCTCAATGTATATATCCAGGGTTCTACAAAAGCAGGACATAGGTAGTAAAAATTTATGTCTCTGTAGATACCCTGAATTCTGTTAGCCCTCAGTAAACTCATGCTTATAGTTCAGCCAGTAACTTCAAAGAACTACCTCACCCCTAGCCCCCTTGCCCAATCTCCTGGTAAAAGTAAACATTTCTCATATAAACCTCATTTAAGTGAGTTCTCAGGCTCGCAGTGTCAGATGTTGGGCATGGAACAAGCTTGCTTGTTTTGTCAAAAAAAAAACCTCTATGTGCTTTTATTAGATAGTGGCTCTATGGTGGTCTTCCTTGGGGGTCTTGTGACCTGAGCACAACAGTAAGGACATCATTTTAACCTGCCCTGCCTGCAGTCTGTCTCATGGCTATGACATCATTGCAGAGAATTTCATCTTAAAGCTTTATTTTATTTAATGTATATGGATGTTTGCCTGCAGGTGTCTGTGCAGAGTACTTGCAGAGGCCAGGAGAGAGTTACAGGAGATGGTTAGGTATAATGGAACCTGTGTCCTATGTAACAACACCTGGTGCTGCTTTTAACAGTTAAGCTATCTTCCTTGGCCAATTATTTATTTAAAATTTATTTTCATACATTATAATTAATATGTATGAAATCGATTCCCTCCCTCCTTGTCCTCTCTCCATTCCTTCCCAAATTTTTCCCTTACAATTTCTTCTTTGTTAAGCATTTGATAATAAGTATGTACAAATATATGAATAAAACCTGCTGAATCCATTTCTGTTGGTTGTGTTTATACATTCAGGTCTGAACACATTGTGTTGGATATGTAATTATGGAGCTAATCCCTGCCTGAGGCTAATTCTCCCACCTGCAGGAGAATTTCACTATTTAATGAGGAATAGGGGTCTGATCTTCAAGTGATCTAGGTGCCATGGACAGGAAACATTATCAAGAATACAAAATACTATCAAGAGTACATAAACTTGAGGTGGTAAAAACCTCCACTAACAATTGCTGGTGCCATGGCACTGAATTTTTGGAGCTGCTGGGAAAACTATAGACACTATCCTGAGCCAATCAGTTTCCCTTTGTTTGATGGTCTTCTCACCATACCCGATTGACCATTGACTTTGAAAACCTGAAATTTTTACCTTCACATTCTAAGTACCATGATTACAGGCCTGAGCCACCATGTCAAGCTTAGGTTGCTTCAAATGTATTTAGTGAGGCATTAGAATGATGGAATGAGTTACATGAACAATTATACTTAACTATAATAAAAAAAAAAACCTATTTCTCTCTGTGAGCCTGGGTTTCACTCTCTACAGAATAAGAAAAGAACTCTTCCCAGGTCATTTGTAAGTTATAACAGACTCAATAATAAAGAAAAATAAATTTTTTCATAGTTTGAAGACAGCAAACATGAAGGCAGGAAAGTTACATTTGATTGTGAACCTTCTATTACTGGAGTTAAGACAAGAACCTGTACTCTGGCTACCCTAACTTGGCAGGCTCAGCCCTTCATCCTCAATAAGCCAATTAAATGACACAAGTTATCCTGTGAGTGACATGCCCACCTATAATGCAGGCACTCTGGAAGCAAGGTGAACTGATCTCTTTGATGTCCTAGGACAACCTAGTCCATAATGTGAGTTTCAGGCCAGCCAAAGAGTCATAGTAATACTATTCTTTACAAAATAAAGAGCAGAAAACTGAGCCTGGAGAGATGGCTCAGAGTTTAATAGCACTGACTACTCATCCAGAGGACCTGAGTTCAATTCCCAGAACCCATATGGCAGCTCACAACTGTCTGTAACTCCAATTCCAGGGGACCTGACACCATCACACCAATGCACATAAGAGTAACTTAAATAAAATATTTAAAAATTGAAAACAGAAAAGAGAAAAGGGAAAAAAAGCAAACTATTAATGAAAAAATAAAACATGATATTTATTCAAATTGACTATTTTGGAACAATAAAGAAAATACAGGGAAACTATACCATCTTTGGGGTCTTAAAAGGTTTAGATAGAAGTCAAAAGATATGTAAAACTAAATAATCTAATGAAGCCATAGAATGAATTTTTCCTATCTATTAAATTTGCCCATATTCTCATCTGGAGCATTCAAGTCTTTTCCCACAATGACATACTCAGTGAAATTACAATTTCATGTGATTCACTATTTCACTAGTTGTTAGCCAAAGGAAATCTCTTTAGTGTCTCTAGAACATCCTTATTCCTACCAGGTATGTAGGTTACAGGGATTGACAGGGTGGGGACTGAGGAGCTTTAAGGCCCAAGTGTAAATCACAAAGTGAGGGCCTTCAGGAACTTGTCACTTACAGCTACATGTAGTTGTCTGAACAGGAAAAAGTGGGTGACGTGGAGTGCACTGATTCACTGAAAACTTAGGGTAGAAAATACCTTACCAAATAAGAGCACTGAAGATTCTTTTAGAGCATACAGCTTCCATTCCAAATACACACAGAAGCTCACTACTATCTAACTCCAGGTTCAAAAATCTGCAGCTCCAGTTATAGGAGACATGACACCTTCACACAGATATATTGTGATCTTGATCTTATCTATTCTTATGTAATGGTTGAAATGGTTGGAACCTCAGGTACTTTCCCTTAGTTGCTGGCCCATTCTTGGGTGGATCCCTGGGTGGTGTCAACTTATTGATCCAGATGTTGCCTACCTGTAAGACTGTCAAGGCAGCTGTGTCTGGGTTCCAGACCCTGTTTTAGCAGATGTATTGTCAAGCTGTTTTGGGCCCCCACACCCTCCACCAGTATCTTTCAGGCTTGTCACAAAATGGGTTTGAAATGCTGTAGCTGTGGGTGATGTCTGCATGATGTACAGGACTATCAACTGACTCTAGACTTCTCTTACTCAATCAACCAATCATAGGAAATAATCCATGAGCCTGTAAGTGCATGATTGGCAGCAGAAGGTATTGTAACAGGAGTAGAAACCATTAGGATTTGGACAAATCCTTCATATAGCTTGCTTGTGCCTTCAGGACCCCCTTGGGGACTAACTATCACTTGTATACCACTTCCATTGGATAACCAATTGCTGCTGTACATGTCCTACTTTATGACTTGGTGGGTCTGATAAAACCCAGCTCATGATGGGCTGTTCAGGTCACATAGTATTGTGTTGGCCCACCTTCAAATGTTCAGTTTCTCTCAGTGAAGCTGAGATGACATTTGCTTGCATGCTTGGCCATACTTATTTTTGAGAATGAGTCTATGGGTACCAGTGGCAAACACTTGCAATGATTTAAATAGGTATTACATCATCCCAATTCCCCAATGCTTCTCTTTGTATTTTTATTAAGTTTTTTTCTTAAACTCTGTGTGTGATTGTGTGTGTGTGTGTGTGTGTGTGTGTGTGTGTGTGTGTGTGTGTGTGTAGACTATGTAACACAGACTCTAAAACTCACAGTGATCTTCCTGACTCTGTGTCCAGATTGCTGGTACTAAAAGAATAAAAGAATGCACAGCCACACACAGATTAAAAAATAATTTCCATGGTCTGAGTCTCCTCTTAGTATTGTGGCCAGGAATGCCAGGAGATGGTAGCAGAACCCTTGGTGCTGGAATAACACATAAAAGTGAGCTTATGTATGAACTGAAAATGGAAACTGGATGATGTGAAAAGGTAAGATATTTTCTTTTTTTAAAGATTTATTTATTTATTATGTATACAGCATGTATGACTGCAGGCCAGAAGAGGGCACTAGATCTCATTACAGATGGTTGTGAGCCACCATGTGGTTGCTTGGAATTGAACTCAGGACCTCTGGTAGAGCAGCCAGTGCTCTTAAACTCTGAGCCATCCCTCAAGCCTGGTATTTTCTACCTTAAGTATTCTATTCTTGATTATGTTTCCTGTCCAAGGCAGCTTTGTCAGGGTCAGACACCTGGTACTGATTAAAAACTAGAATTTTCCTCCATTTGTGAGAATAAGGCAACAGTGAGCTCCCTAATTATTTGTATTTGGCTAATACAAAATGGTCAGCCAATATCCATATATGTACAACTAACAAAAATGGATGCAACAGGTTGTATTCATGTATTTCAGCATACTTATTCACAAACAGCTAACAAGGAAAATCTTAGAAGGCATTTGGGGAGGGAATGAATGAAGAGATAGAAAAAAAAAGCGGTGTGATATCTTTTAATTATCAATTTATGAAACTAAATTTTGAATAAGAAGAAGGGCAGAGAAATGGCTCAGAAATGACAAGCACTGGCTGTTGTTGCAGAGGACGCAGAGGACCCAGGTTACATTTCCAGAACACACGTGGCAGCTATCCTTTTACCAAAACCCCACTTTCAGGCATCTCTGTCAGTACTGTGCAGTGATGCATGCATAGAAAACATCCATATAACTTAGTATTTTTTAAGTTAGAAGGAGGGAAGAATGGAATTTTCTACAGTGATGTCACAGCTCTGAGACAGACAGCAGCCATGGCTAATTACAATGAACTCTATCTGGTCTTGCATGGAAGCAGCTATGATATTCCACTGAGTCAGCCTGTTCTGACTCATCTAAGAGCAGAGCACACAGGGCTGTTAAGTGACTTTTCCTTGAAGTACTCTGTATTTCTGTTCTCGATCTTTTCCATCTGTGAGAATGGCACTGGTGTAGTTATCATTTACCTTGAACATCAAGATTGATAGGATGCATAGGTTCCAAAGCTGGATTTTTCTCCATGTCATTTATTAATTTTCAGCTAAGACTTTGTGGTATAAAACAAATGTGCCAGAGGCATTTATTTCCATCATTTTTGTAATTTATATACATTTCTGCATGAAATTGCTGTAAGAATACCCCTAAATGTCTCTACTTTTACATTGTGACCATGTTCAGAAGTGGATTTGTTTACTTGCCTGCTTATGCATAGGGAGAACTCTACATGAAAATGTCCAGACTTCCTAAGTAAAACCCAGATACTTCCTATGTTTAGGAAAAAACATGCTTTCCCTGTTTCCTGCAGGTGAGAAATTTTTCTCATTTCTTTTCTCTTGGCTGTTGTGATGGCTATCCTTTAGTCAAACTGACTACTTCTGGAATTAACTAATTCCCAAAGAGTTGAGTACACTAGTGAGATATTTTTTTTAATGTTTGGAAATTTAAGACCCATCTTTAAGGCCTTTGGCTGCTTGGTGGCTGTGTACACTTTAAACTCAAGTACTCAGGAAGCATAAACAGTTGGAATTCCCTGTGCTTGAGGCTGGCCTGATCTATAGAATGAATTCCAGGGCTACACAGATAAACCCTGTCTCCAACCACACACACACACACACACACACACACACACTATCAAATAGAGTTTAAGATGCACCTTTAATCTTGAATGCAACTCTGGAGGCAGCCTGCATATACAAAGCATATTGAAGGAGGAAGTTCTGTCTCTCTGTTTGCTTCCTTGACCTAGCACAGGCCACCAAGTTCATTCCTTTACCAGCATTAGCACCTATTTCCTTAGTATTTTTGATGTAGTCTGAAGACCAGCTGAAATATTTAGCCTACTACTACTACTACTACTGGACTCTTTAATTGGTAATCAGCAATTATTGGACTACCTGAACCACAGCTTGTAAGAGATTCTATTAAATTAACTTTCTACATACATGGAGAGATTCATTCTCCCAGTCCTATTCATGTAGAGAATCTTAAATTATATCATTGTGGTTTTTTTTCCCACCTGCTTACTGATGAAGATGTGCTAGCTAACAATGGTATGCATAAAGATATTCTTCCTAACTCCATTATTCTCTTAGTATTCAACTTTCCATGAAGACCACTCTTTGTTATTGTTGAATTTCCCAACACTTTGCCCTGATTTTCAGAAATAAAACTCCTTAAGCAATGAAGCCATCATTCAGCATTCTGATGGGAGAAAGGCTTATTTTCTTGTTTGTGATCTAGCTCCTGCTTTTCTTTCATGGTTGTCTAAAGGCTCTATAATAAGCAGGTAAAAAGTATATTCAATTCACCTGACCTCAGTGTGAAGCCACCTAAAAAAACATGTCCTTATATGTGCTTAATCTCATTTAATTGTTAATATTCTGGGCCTTCTTCTACCTGTGTGACACAGAATCACTCCAACTCACATAGTAGAGTGGGCTGCACAAGCTAGCTAGCTCCATTGTATTTAGGAGGAGGAAAGGAAAGTGACAATGGAGGACAGGAAGAGAACTGGGTTTGCTGTTAGAGCCTGGGGCAGGTGCTATTGAAATGCTTATCTCTGCTGATTCAGAAAAGGTCTTTGTCTGGGGTAGAAGGCAGGCTCAGGAACCATTGTTCTGTATCTTTAAGCAAACTAAGTCCTATGAAAGGTCCTCTTGTCACTCAGGCCTCACTAGCCAATTGGGCTCTCCAGGTGACCTGCCAGTTAGAAGTTGTACAGGGTCCTTCTGGGTACCAGCTTCAGGATTGCTGTTGAAGAGGAGCTGGTGCCTGTGGTTTTGTGTGCTGTGCTGTGAGTTTTGCTGCAGGAAGCTGAGCAGAGAACAATGGGAGAGCTGAAAAAACCACTGGATAGTGAGCCAGGAACTGCTGTCTGTAGCCTGGGAGGAGTGGCTAGTTGAGCCATGGAGGCCTGAGTGGTGGGTCCTCCACTGGCTGGGTGGGAAACAGTGGACAGATGCAAAGTTAGGCACTTTCTTGCCTGGTCCTGCGTGGTCCTGCAGATCCGGCATGTTCCACTGTGGTTTTGCATGGTCCTGTGTGGTCTTTTCAATTCCGGGGTGGATGGGCAGTCTCTGTAACTTCACTCTGCTGGCTGCATCTGTGGAAAGCATTGGGAGTGGGACTGTTGTTGGTTATTGGCAGCACTCTTACCCTGAGAGGAAATGTCACGAAAGACAACAGAATCCGCTAGCAAGAGTTTTATTAAGATAAGGGAGAGAGACAGATGTGCACAGGCCTGTGGAAAAAACACGAGTAAAGATGGAGTTGGAAATCATGGTGCTGGCTTATAAAGGCTGGCCTGCGCCTGCACACACAGGCTCATGTGGGTATTCCATATGTGCACATAGATCACATGGCTGTGCTGCACACTTTACACAACCATGCCAAGCCACAGGGTCCTGGTCACGCAAGACATATTGACTTGGAAATGGCTAGGGGTAAGTGACTAGGTCAGCTGTGCCAACTGTGGGAGCAAGAGGAGCTCGCCACAGTTGTGAATCCATATCATCCTGGACTCTTGTTTGTTTTTAAAAAAAGAAAAAGAAAAAATGGCAGATGAGTGGGTACTGGGCATCATTTCTCTCAAAGACTGCTTCCAGCTGAATGGTGGACATCGGTTGGCTCTTGGGGGAAATGGGGAGGGTAGCTTCTGAAGTCATGGGATGATGGTGGGAGTCCTGGAGTGAAGTTCTGTCATCCCTTTTTCTGTCCATCCTTCATGGTGTGGCTGGGGACCTTTTGTCTGACAAGATACTGGTGACATAGGAAAAGCTTAGAGAAAAAAAGAATCATTATTATTTTATATTTGGAGTTGACATTTATCTAAAGTAGATCTGGCCTGTCCAGATGGAGACATGTTAAAAAGCTGGCTGTGATAGATTTAATGATTATGATGGTGTTTTAGTACTCTGCTTAATTTTTTTTTTTACCTGAGACAAACTTTACTAGAGGTAGTTTATTAAAGCACCTGTTCCCTTCATTACTTTAGCATTCAGGAAACTCAGGTGATCCATTGCTGAGTATTTAACAATGATAGATGGTTACATTCCATTTTTTCTTACCGCCTGGATATTTATGATGGTCTTTTGCCTCCAGCTCTGTGTGGCCCTAGTTGGGAAAGGAAGGGGTGATACCTTATTCCTCTGGAATTGGTGACAAGGCAGTGGATCCTGATGTCCTCTGGAGCTTGAGAGAACAAGGTCCTGATTATGTCACTGTATATGAAGAGTGATTATTCTGGGATGGAAGTGAGATAAAAGGTTTTAGATGAGACAGGTGGACCCAGTGGGGAAAGCCCTCGAGTTTAGCAGCTGTAGGAGTCACAAGAAATACCTTGAAGGGTCCCTGCCACTAATGGGAAAGGGCAGAAGGGCGCTGGCCTGGAGGAAACAGAACATGATCCCCAATGTGGATTGGAGGTGGACAATGTTTTTCACATGGCTGAGGTAATGAGTAGTCTGCAAAGCTCCATAGGATAGACATTAAGTGACATAGAAGGGGAGTAACAGGCTATCTGGAACATTTGGAGGGTTGAATAAAAGACCTGGTGTTAGCTGGTGTTAGAACTGGCCTTCCATACATTAGTTCAAATGGAGAAATTGAAAGCTTTTTAGGAAGAGCCCTGAGCCTGAAAAGAGCTAGAGGCAATAATCTTATCCAGTCAAGGAGAAGTTCCTATGACATCATTTTTTTAATGTGGAGCTGAGGATTAAACCCAGAGCCTTGCACTTCCTAGGCAAGTGCTCTACCACTGAGCTAAATCCCCAAGCCCCCTGTGACATCTTAATAAGAATAACTTTTAAAGACCAGTTGGTACGCTCAACCTTTCCTGAGGATTGAGGACAGTGTGGGATATGAAAATGCCAAGGAATGTTAAGAGCCTTAGCTAGTGTTTGGGAAATCTGAGAAATGAACTCTGGATCATTGTCAGACTGAAGAGAAGCAGGAACCCCAAACTGAGGAATAATTTCTCAGAGAAGGAAGTCTGCAACTCTCTGAGTCCACTTATTAGAAACTGGGTATGCCTCCACCCAATTTGAAAATGAGTCCACCATCATGAGCAGATATTTAACTTTCCTGATGGTGGGCATATGGGTGAAATTGAGCTATCAGTCAGTCCCTGGAAGGGAACCTCTAGCCTGGTGGTTGGGAAAAGGCTGACTTCTGTACTTGGTATTAGGATCTATATTTTGGAAGATCTCACAATAGGCAGTAATGGTTCTTAAGAACTGTAAGTCCTCGGAAGTGGGCTGTAGGTGAGCTTTTATGAACTGAGACAGAGCAAAATTATTAGGATGAAAGAGCAGGTGTAGATAGGAAAGAATTTGCCTAGTGTCAGGTGTTCCCTGTGAGGGTGTAAGCTGTACTGTATGGATTTCCTGTGGTGGGTGAGATGAGACTTGGCCCTGGAAGGCCACTGTCCTGGCTGCCTGGTCACTCTGGTTGTTTCCCTTAGAGATGATAGAGCTATTGGTCTGATGAGACAAGCAGTGGACAATTCATATAGCCTTGGGGAGGTGGGAAGCCTCCAACATGGCCATTATTTGGCCTGAGTTAGATATGGATCCCCTTTTGCTGTGAGAAGGCCACACTCCCTCCAAATAGCAGCATGGGACAGGAGGATATGACAAGCATATTGGGAATCTGTATAAACATTTAGAGATTTTCCATGTGCCAATTGGAAGGCACGAGTGAGAGCTATCAGCTCAGCCTGTTGGTTAGTGGTGTGTGTGGGTAATGCCTGTGCCTCTATTATCTCAGTATCTGACACTATGGCATAGCCTGCTTTATGGGTCCCCTCATGTAAAAAAGAGCTGCCATCTGTGTACCAGGTATAAGTGGCCTGAGGCAATGTTCCCTCCTGTATGTGTGAATGGTGAGGTAACAGTTCCTCTAAGGTTTCATTGCAGGAATGAGAAGGAGAATAGTCAGCATTAGGTTGAGGGAGGAGGCTTGACATTTTAAGAGGTGGACAGGCCAGAAAGTCAGTGTGGCATCCTCTAGTAATGCCACCTAGAGAGAAAGAACCAGGAAGGAGGTAAAGTTTGTAAGCCTTTATAAGCTAAGAGATGGGGGAAGGTTGTGGTGAGACAAGACAGTAATAGGTGATCCAAAGCTTAGCTTCTTTGATTCCCGAATGAGGAGCTCTGCGGCTGCTAAGGCACAGATGCAAAGTGCCCAGCCCTGACTGGTAAGGTCTAACTTCTTTGACAGATAGGCTACAGGTGCAACGGAGGGTCCCAGTTGATGCCCTAGATTTCCCAGTGCAAAACCCTCTTTCTCTGCTACATAGAGGGAGAAGGGACGGGTTAGGTCTAGAAGATGAAGTGCTGCGGCCTGAAGAAGAACCTCTTGGAGCTTCTGGAAAGGTTTAGTAACAGGATGTAGGAGGGCCTCATGTGGCGAGCCCTGAGCTTCCTCATATAAGGAAAGATGGGACCCAAGACCATAGGAAGCCATCTATTCCTAGGAAAGACAGAATCTCCTGTTTAGTAGAATGGACTGTAAGAGACTGGATTAGATGCTTTTTGTTTGCAGTAATAGCCTTGTGGGTTGGAGTAATGTTTAGACCCACGTAGGTGACCTGGGTAGTTGACAGCTGAACTTTAGAAGAAGATACCTACCCTGTAATCTTGGCTGGATAATAAATTTAGGAGAGCAGAGGTGTTAGTTAGGCTAACCTGTAAGTATGGGCTACAGAGTAAAATATCTACATACTGTATTAGTTTAGAGCCAGGGAGAGACAGAAAGCAGGTCAGAGGCCCGAGCCTAACCAAATAGGTGTGGATTGTCTCTGAATCCCTGTAGCAGAACAGTCCAGGTCAGCTGTGTGGAAAGGTGAATGTCAGGGTCAGTCCAGGTGAAAAAAAGATATTTTGAGATTGAGGACTGAGAGGGATAGAAAAGAAGGCATCTTTGAGATTTAGAATTGAGAAATGAGAGGTTCCTAAAGGGATAATGGACAGGAGAGCATAAGAGTAAGCCTAAGCACTATAGGAGGGTAGGGAGCACACTATAGAGTTAATGAGCCTGAGGTCTTGAACGAGGCAGTAGGTTCCATTAGACTTCTTAACTGCAAGGATGGGAGTGTTAAAAGGTGAAGTGATTGGGCAGAACAGTTTTTTCCTGAGAAGGTCAGAAATGATAGGCTTAAGTACTCTTAGGCTCTGGAGTGAGAGAGGGTACTGGGCGTGGGCGATGTATCTGGTAAGGTCCTGTAGCTGGATAGTAATAGGATAATGGTGTCTAGTGATAGAAGAGTTCTGGGTATCCCAGACATTTGTGTCTACCTGAGAGGCTTGGCAAGGGGAAAGACTGTTAGAGTCAGTAGAGTGAGTGGCTAGGAGAAGGAGGAGAGGAGCTGCTGGTGCATCTAGGGTGAGGCAAATGTGCAGAAAAAAGAAATGGATGCTCCTACCTTAGCTAGAAGATCCCTTCCCATTAAAGGTACAGGGCAGCTTGGCACCACTAAGAATGTGTGTGTGAGAGGGATACCTCTAAAAATGCAATTAAGAGGTGTGCCTGGTGAGATAGATAAGGCTGTCCCCCAAACCCCACAATAGGGAGATGAGAAGGAGAGGTAGGCCCCCAAAACTCTCTCAGGACAGAGTAGGTAGCTCCTGTGTCCAAAAGGAATGAGATGGGGTGCCCATTTACTTTTGTCACTACCCTTGGTTCCCTGTGTGAGATGGGCATGGTTGTGCATGCCTGGTGGGACCTAGTCACTTCTGTCTAGTGATTTCCAGGTCAAAGCGTCTCACATGACCAGGACCCCATGGCTTTGTGTGGTTGTGTAAAGCATGCAGTGCAACCATGTGATCTATGCACATGCATGGAATAGCCACACAGGTCTGCTGCCATTGCTGGAAGGTGGTGGTGCATGCCTTTAATGCCAGCACTTAGGAGGCAGAGCCAGACGAATCTCTGTGAGGTCAAGGCTAGCCTGGGCTACCAAATGAGCTCCAGGAAAGGTGCAAAGCTACACAAAGAAACCCTGTCACGAAAAACCAAATAAATAAACAAACAAACAAACAAACAAATAAATAAATAAATAAATAAATAAATAGGGTTGGGGATTTAGCTCAGTGGTAGAGTGCTTGCCTAGCAAGTGCAAGGCCCTGGGTTCGATATACAACTCCAAAAAAAAAAAAAAAAAAAAAAGAAAGAAAGGAAGGAAGGAAGGAAGGAAGGAAGGAAGGAAGGAAGGAAGGAAGGAAGAAAGAGAGAAAGAAAGCAGCTGGTGCCGTGATTTTTAGTCTCACCTTCACTCACGTGTCTTCTCCACAGGCCTGCGCACATCTGTCTCTCTCCCTTATCTTAATAAAACTCTTGTTAGTGGATTCTGTCCTGTTTCATGACATTTTCTCACAGGGTAAGAGCTCTGCAAATATACCAACATCTGGTGCCATGACCAAACGGGTGCTTCTGGGAGCTCTGTGCTGGGAAACCTGTAAACTGGGTAGTCTGCTCCATCTGCGATAGACCACTGTCCATTTACCTGGCTGCAGTAATCTGCATGCAACACATCTGCTTCGATTGGTGAGTCCCCCAATTTTCAGCCAGTGTAAACCATTTCCTGAATCTGTAAGAATGACCATTGAGCATCTGGCATCTCACTGAGTATTCTTGAAACCAGGGGAACCCCCAACCACGGTCTTTATTGGCTATGGTTGGCTCCTA
Source organism: Onychomys torridus (assembly GCF_903995425.1). Taxonomy (NCBI): domain Eukaryota; kingdom Metazoa; phylum Chordata; class Mammalia; order Rodentia; family Cricetidae; genus Onychomys; species Onychomys torridus. The sequence goes on from NC_050462.1 coordinate 157,572, forward strand.
TTGCAGGCTTAAATTTCTAGTCATCTCCACTATCTGCAGTTTGAGATATTCCTTATGCTTGGAACACTGCGTTGGGTGCATCCTGAGGCTGTGTGAGAGTGGCACGTTTTTCCAGCTTGACAAAGCAGTAGACACTGTTCTCGATTCCCAGGGTATCCTAGTCTTATACAGCGTAGGCTCCTGCCTTTCAGCTCATGAGCTATCTGGCAGCCTGTGCCTTGTGAAGATCTGTCCTTGACCTTAGGGACATCTGGGGCTTTGGCTCCAGATCACATTTTTGTCTTTTTTTTCCTGCTTCTTTGCTGCAGACATGAAAAATAACACTTCCAACCCCATCAGTCCTGACTCTCCCCTAGGCTGTCTTCTTGAGGCTTTAAAACCTCTCAGCTTAATGCCTTACTTAAAGATTCCTAAGCTTATTCATCTCTGCACTAAGAGATGGCCCAAATATGCTTTATAAAATAACAAAAATGGCCACCGAGCAGCTCCTTAAACCCCAATATTTTATGGATATTATCTAATTTCTGCCAGTGAACAGGCAACTGGAAAGATTTGCCCTATAGCATAGCTTTCTTCTTTCTCAGTGCTAAACCGTCTCTTCTGGATTCCTTCTCTCCTGCTCATGTGCTCCTAGCTATGCTTAAACTGGAGGATTCTCTGACTCTGGAATCTCTGACTCTAGATCCTGCTAACAAACCTCCACCTATCTGACCTTTCACTCCCACTTCCTACTCCTAGGGCATCTGTTCCTTTAGCTCCTCTTCCAGATTCCTCTTCCTCTAAAGCCATTTCTTCCTTGGCAGGGGCCATTTCCAAAGGCACTGCCCTGGCTCCAACCTTTACTCTTCCTGCCACTCATTCTCAAACTGCTAAAAGCCCTGATACCAGCCATTCAAACTCATAAACCACTCTCTCTTTATGAGAGGTGGTCGGTGTGGATGGACTGATTAAGGTCCATGTTCCATTCTCTCTTGCAGAACTCTCTCAGATACAAAGTAAGCTGGGTTCTTATAATTCTAATTCTGCTTCCTTTATTAAACAGTTTCAATATGTAAGTTAATTGTATAGTCTCACCTTTTGTGATATATACATGATACTTTCTAATAATTTACTTCCTGAAGAGCACAGGCAAATGTGGGAACAGGCCAGGACTCATGCAGATGAGGTTCACCAGACTAATCCCTCATACCCTTTAGGGTATGAGGCAGTTCCTGACCAAGAACCACACTAACACTAAAACACCCAGGTAACTTTCTAGCCAGAGATAGGTTTATTGCCTGTTTCCTGACAGGCCTCCATAAGGTTCCCCTAAAACCAGTAAACTATGAAAAACTAAAAATGATCATTCAAGATATGGATGAAAATCCATCTCAATTCTTAGAGTGACTCACCAAGGCTTTACTTCAGTTCACTAGCTTAGTCCCAGAGAGCCCTGAAGGCAAGTAGCTCCTAATGACACACTGTCTCACTGAGCTTCCCCAACATTAGGGCTAAACTTAAACTTTTAGAGAATGGCCCTCTGACCCCATAGGCAGATGTGCTAGTGATAGATAGCATTTAAGGTGTACCAAGGGAGAGATGAGAAGGTCCAAAAAAGAAACTGCCATATGTTGGCAAACACTATCAGACTGGCTCCCCGAAAGCCATTTGGTTCCTGTTTCAAGTGTGGAAAAGAAGGCCATAGGGCCCAAGCTTGTACCACTGCCCCACAAAGGGCACCAATAGGACCTTGTCCAAATGTTGCCAAAAGGGTCAATGGTCAACTGACTGTCCTAATGTCTCAAGTGATATAAGAACAGGAGACAAAGACCACACTGTGGATGACTTTCTAGTCTTGGCCTACATGACAACTGGTGCTGCCTGTTTCCACACCAGCCACTCCCATCTCACACAGGGAACCAAGGGTAATAATAAAAGTAAATGGGTGCCCCATCTTGTTCCTTTTTGGCACTGGAGCTACCTACTCTGTCCTGGGAGAGTTTTGGGGGTTTACCTCTCCTTTTTATCTCCCTATTGTTGGGGTTGGGGGACAGCCTTGTCTATCTCACCACTTAATTGCAATTTCAGAAGCATCCCTCTCACACATACATTCTTTGTGGTGCCAAGCTGCCCTGTACCTTTAATGGGAAGGGACCTCTTAGCTAAAATAGGAGCATCCATTTCTTTTGCTCCCACCATTCACCTTACCCCAGATGCACCAGCAGCTCCTCTCCTCTGTCTCCTAGCCACTCACTCTACTCACTTTAACAGTTTTTTTCCCTCGCCAGCCTCTCAGCTAGACCCAAAAGTCTGGGATACCCAGAATTCTTCTATCGCTAGACACCATTAGCCTATTACTATCCAGCAATAGTACCCTACCAGATTTATCACCCAAGCTCAGTACCCTCTCTCGCTCCAGAGCCTAAGAGGAATTAAGCCTATCATTTCTGACCTTCTCAGAAAAAAAACTGTTCTGCCTAACCACTTCACCTTAACACCCCCATAGTTGTAGTTAAAACATCTGATGGAACCTACTGCCTGGTTCAAGGTTTCCAAGCTCATTAATTCTGCAGTGGTCCCTCTCCATATGGTAGGGCCTAACCCTTTAACTCTCCTGTCCACTAACCTCTCACTTCTTCAATTCTAGACCTCAAGGATGTTCTTGAGATTCTTTTCTATTCCTCTTAGTCTTCAGTCTCAAAATTTCTTTGCTTTCACCTGGACTGACCCTAACACTCCCCTGTCCACACAGCTGTACTGGACTGTTCTGCTACAGGGATTCAGAGACAATCCACAACTATTTGGTCAGGCTCAGGCCTCTGACCTGCTTTCTCTTTCTCTCCCTAGCTCTAAACTAATACAGTATGTAGATGATATTTTACTCTGTAGCCTGTCCTTACCAGTTAGCCTAACTAACACCTCTGCTCTCCTAAATTTATTATCCAGCCAAGGTTACAGGGTGTCTCCTTCTAAAGTTCAGCTGTCCACTACCCAGGTTACCTATTTGGGTCTAAACATTACTTCAACCCAAAGGTATTACTGCAGACAGAACACATCTAATCCAATCTCTTCCAGGCCCTTCTACTAAAGAGGAGATTCTGTCTTTCCTAGGAATAGCTGGCTTCTTACGGTCTTGGGTTCCATCTTTTTCTCTTCTTGCTTGCCCCTTATATGAGGCAGCTCAGTGCTAGCCACACAAGCCCCTCCTACATCCTGTCACTAAACCTTTCTAGAAGCTCCAACAGGCTTGTCTTCGGGCCCCAGCACTTCATCTTCCAGACTTAACCCATCCCTTCTCCTTCCATGTAGCAGAGAAGGAGGGATTTGCCCTGGGAAATCTATGGCATCAGCTGGGACCCTCCTTTGCACCTATAGCCTGTCTGTCAAAGAAGGTAGATCTTACCAGTCAGGGCTGAGCACCTTGCATCTGTGCTTTAGCAGCTGCAGAGCTCCTTATTTGGGAATCAAAGAAGCTAATCTTTGGATCACCTATTACTGTCTCCTCTCTTAGCTTATAAAATCTTACAAACTTTACCTCCTTCCCAGGTTCTTTCTCTCCAGGTGGCATTACTAGAGGATGCCACACTTACTGCCCCGGCCAGCGGGGTTTCAACAGGGGCGACCCACCTGTGGGAGCGAATGAGAGACAGGGGACACGAGAGACTGACAGCAAGACAAGATTCTGATCAAACTGCAATATTTATTTCTCTTTGCAAGGCTTATGGAGCATAGGAGGGGAGGAGGCAGGAATTGGGGAAGGAGAAGAGATGTGGAAGGCATGCAGAATCTGGGAGACATGCAGGTCATGAAACTGCAAGACATTGGCTAAGGTCACTGGTCAGGAGCCATTTGTTCTGTTGCTAGGCTACCTGACCATGGAATGCTCTTTACATTCGGTTGCCATGGCACCTGACTGTGGAATGTTCTTATCTTTGGGAGCCTCTGGTTAGTAAACAGGTGTTACTGCTCTGGGGAAGGTGGGGGTGGGGGGCTTATGACTTGTTCTCTGGCTTAGCTAGTACTTTCCATGGTTCATGTTTGGTTCCTGAAATCTTGATCCCTAACAACTTACTTTCCAGACTGGTCCACCTCTTAATATTTCAAGCCTGCTCCCTCAACCTAATGCTGACTATTCTCTTTCACATTCCTGCACTGAAACCTTAGAGGAACTGTTACCTCACCATTCACACATACAGGAGGGAACATTGCCTCAGGCCACTTATACCTGGTACACAGATGGCAACTCCTTTTTTATGAAGGGACTCATAAAGTGGTTATAAATAATATCTGATGCTGAGATAAAAGAGGCACAGATTTACCCTCACACACCACTAACCAACAGGTTGAGCTGATAGCTCTCACCCGTGCCTTCCAATTGGCACAGGGACAATCTCTAAATGTTTATACAGATTCCCAATATGCTTTTCATATCCTCCTGTCCCATGCTGCTATTTGGAGGGAGTGTGGCATCCTCACAGCAAAAGGGGGATCCATATCTAACTCAGGCCAAATAATAGCCACGCTGGAGGCTTTCCACCTTCCCAAAGGTATAGGAATTGTCCACTGCCAGTCTCATCAGACCAATAACTCTATCATCTCTAAGGGAAACAACCAGGCTGACCAAGAAGCCAGGACAGTGGCCCTACCGGGCCAAGTCTCACCCCACCCACCACAGGGAATCCATACAGTACAGCTTACACCATCACAGGGAACTCCTGACACTAGGCAAATTCTTTCCTATCTACACCATCTCTTTCATCCTAATAATCTTGCTCAGTCTCAATTCATAAAAGTTCACCTGCAGCCCACCTCAGAGGACTTACAGTTCTTAAGAACTCTTAGTGCCTATTGTGAGATCTGCCAAAAAATAGATCCCAATACCAAGTACAGGAGTCAGCCGTTTCCTAATCACCAGGCTAAAGGTTCCTTTCCAGGGACTGACTGGCATGTTGATTTTACCCTTATGCCCACCATTAGTAAAGTTAAATATCTCCTCATTTGGTGGACTCATTTTCAAATTGAGTGGAGACATACCCGTTTTCCAATAGCAGACCTCCTTCTCCAAGAAATTATTACCTGGTTTGGTGTTCCTGCTTCTCTTCAGTCTGACAATGGCCTGTAGTTAACCTCTCAGATTTCCCAGACACTAGCTAAGGCTCTTACCATTCCTTGGCATTTTCATATCCCATACCATCCTCAATCCTCAGGAAAGGTAGAGCATACAAACCAGTCTTTAAAAACTATTCTTACTATGATGTCACAGGAACTTCATCATGACTGGGTAAGATTATTACCTCTGGCTCATCTCAGGCTCAGGGCTTTTCTTAAAAGAACTCTTTAAATTTCTTCATTTAAACTAATGTATGGAAGGCCAGTTCTAACACCAGGTCTTTTTTCCAACCCTCCAAATGTTCCAGATAGCCTGTTACTCCCCTGCTATGTCACCTAAGGTCTATCCTATGGAGCTTCACAGACTATTCCTTACCTCAGTTGTGTGACAATCATTGTCCATCTCCATTCCACATTTGGGATCAGGTTCTTCTCTTTCCTCCAGGCCAGCATCCTTCCCTCCTTTCCCATAAGTGACAGGGACCCTTCAAGGTATTTCTTGTGACTCCTACAGCTGCTAAACTCAAGGGTTTTCCCCACTGGGTCCACCTGTCTCATCTAAAACCTTTTATCTCACTTCCATCCCAGAATAATCACTCTTCATATACAGTGACATAATCAGGACCTTGTTCTCTCAAGCTCCAGAGGACATCAGGATCCACTGCCTTGTCACCAACTCCAGAGGAATCACCCCTTCCTTTCCCAACTAGGGCCACACAGAGCTGGAGGCAAAAGACCATCATAAATATCCAGGCGGTAAGAAAAAATGGAATGTAACCATCTATCATTGTTAAATACTCAGCAATGGATCACCTGAGTTTCCTGAATGCTAAAGTAATGAAGGGAACAGGTGCTTTAATAAACTACCTCTAGTAAAGTTTGTCTCAGGTAAAAAAAAAAATTAAGCAGAGTACTAAAACACCATCATAATCATTAAATCTATCACAGCCAGCTTTTTAACATGTCTCCATCTGGACAGGCCAGATCTACTTTAGATAAATGTCAACTCCAAATATAAAATAATAATGATTCTTTTTTCTCTAAGCTTTTCCTATGTCACCAGTATCTTGTCAGACAAAAGGTCCCCAGCCACACCATGAAGGATGGACAGAAAAAGGGATGACAGAACTTCACTCCAGGACTCCCACCATCATCCCATGACTTCAGAAGCTACCCTCCCCATTTCCCCCAAGAGCCAACCGATGTCCACCATTCAGCTGGAAGCAGTCTTTGAGAGAAACAATGCTCCATACCCACTCATCTTCCATTTATTTTCTTAAAAAAAAAAAAAACAGGAGTCCGGGATGATATGCCTACATGTTTGGGCATGGTTTCACATACCCAGTTGGGACCTAGTCACTTCCACCTAGTCATTTATTTCTAGATCGAAATGTCTTGCATGACCAGGACCCCATAGCTTTGGGTGGCTGTGTAAAGTGCACAGCGTAACCATGTGATCTACGTGCATGTGTGGAATAGCCACATGGACCTGTGTGTGCAGGTGTGGCCCAGCCTTTATAAGCTGGCACCATGATTCCTGGTCTCATCTTTACTCATGTGTCCTTTCCACAGGCCTTTGCACCTCTGTCTCTTTATCTTATCTTAAGAAAACTCTTGTTAGTAGATTCTGTTGTGTTTTATAATGTTTTCTCACAGGATAAGAATGTCATAAATAAACCACCAGTGACAATTGTGTGACTTGTTCAGTTTGTGGGGCCCCAGGCAGTGGGACAAGGATTTATACCTAATACATGAACTGGAATTTTGAGCCCATTCCATATAGGAAGTATCTTGCTCAGCCTTGAAGCAGGGGGAGGGGCTTGGTTCTGTCTCAACTTAATATGCCAGACATTGTTGACACCTCATGGGAGGCCTTACCCTCTCAGATGAGTAGATGGCAGGTGCAGTGGGAGAAAGTGGAGGATGAGCAGGAGGAGGGAAGAGAGGGGTAACTGGTTGGTATGTAAAATAAGAAAAATAAAATATTTATCTAGAACTTCTGCTCATTGACACAGGACAACTGCTGACTGTGGCATCTGTCAACTTGCCACAAAGGCTGACTACAGAAAATTGTCACACTCAGTAGTAAAAATAAATATCCAATATAGAAAATAATTGAACAGACAAGTCAGCACTGATGTGAAAATTTAATGACCGACAAGCAGGGTTTTGTGGAGGGTTCAAGCTGTTGGTCCACAAGTCTGAAGACCTGAGTTTGAACCCCCAGAACCTACATAAACACAAATCCAGGAAAGGCATGGGATCCTCTAACCCAGGCAAGGGATAAGGAACAATAAAAAATCCTGAGAGCTGGTAGTTCAGTGATACCCTGTCACAAAAGGAAGACACTCTCACTTGGCCAGACAAGTGGCAGTGTGAGCAGCATGACTTCCCAATATCTCTGCAATGTACTATCTTCTTGAATCCCTTGTTGCAAGCTCAGGAAACTAGCTGGAAGTGTTCTGTCTGCTCTTAAAACTTGTAGAAGGGAATGCATCAAACAAGGTTAGCATCACCAGCAAGCCCTCAGGTGGTCTGGGATCTTAAAATTTTCCACATCTTTTACATGCTGGCACTCAGTCCCTTAAGAACTTGGAAGTGTTGGCTTGCACAAATTGGCAGGCAGGGCCACTTAGAGATGATCTTCTGGTAGGTTGGCAGATGAACCATGTTTCCAGCATCCTGGACCAGCAATGTAAGTTGGCCAAGGTTCATGTGAGTTCTCACAGGGTCCCTGAGGAGTCACAGGAACCAAGAATGCATATGGGGTTTGTGCTGGGGTCCTCAGGGCTCAGAGGCAGGATGCAGCCTGTGGCGGTGCAGGTACCCATGTGGGCATGGCTAGAGAGCCTGAATCCTCCTATGCTATACTCATGTGTAGTGGGTAGCCATCCCAGCATTGGCCTGGAAGTTCCAACCCCCACTGAGGCTTCGGTAATGGTCACGCCCACAAGGCGGGGCGGAGGAGGAAGCGGAAGACCAAGGATCGGGAAGAGCTCTCTCTCTTGGTTCCCAGACTCTGGACGCTGGAGGTAGACCGAGCAGAGTTCTCAAGAGAACACCGCCGGACTGCGCTATACCCTTGCCAGACCCTGTAACCTACCCCTTCATTTGTAAGTTACCCCACAAAATAAACCTCCCTTTTAACTACGTGGAGTGGCCTTAATAATTTAACCAATACTCATGAGGTTTTCTTTGTGCATTTGCAGCATGTGACTCAGTGCTAGTCTCTTGAAAGAAGTACATATCTTCCCTGCAAAACTCTCTGCCTGTTTTTCCTACTCTGCAAAGTGACTGGATTGGCCTGTATTAGTCTTTTTGAAGAGCTAACCCTATGTATTAAATTCCATGTATCTGGTACATACCCTTTGGTTTTATATAGCTCTAACTATTCTGTCTCCTGATCTGCAATTCTGGGCATTTACTTGGCTTTATCTATACATGCAGGATAAGTTTTCCACAGTGGAGCCACACCCCTATCCAGGAATCAAGTATGCTTCTTGCACAAAGCACAAGCCTCTAGCTTTGAACTCCTTGTTGGCCAAAACTATCTCCCAAGTCTAGCCAGTGATAAGATAGATCAGGTGGGGACTTAGGACTCCTGGTTTGACATACTTCCTGACAAAAGACCATGGTATTGTGTCCTCCCTGGAGTAATGTGTGCTGAGTGGGTCCAACATCTTACCAAGCAAGAACTGGTTGTATGAAGTGATTGGTTGTCAAGATCTCTGTGTGCATCTGAGAGACAGCTACTTTCCCTTTTCATTGAAATAATGAAATTTCCAACAGGCAGGCCCTCAAAGTAAAAGGTGGCTTGGATTATTATAGGGGCAGAATTGGGGATATGAAGAATGAGGATTGGGATGAGGGGAGTCCATTATGTTTCCTAAGGATAGGTGGCTGGCCCTCAGCCAAACCTGGAAAGCCATGTCAGTGACGAACCCTTGATGACAAGAGCAGAGACCCCTTCACTCTGTTCTTTGGGACACTTGCTGTGATCACTACTTTTGTTTGTCTGAGCTGTCTTTTCAGTCAGTCTCCAATAGAAGATCCTTGTTCTTAATTACCAAAATGTATTAAGGCATGGGCTGGCTTTGGACAAGAATTGCTAGGCTTTCTAGAATCAGGAAGCTTGCCTGCAAACTAGGCTCATGTTCTAGCTTTTATTGCATATAAGCCACAGGCATCCCCAGAATACCATTACAGCAAGATGGCAAGTCCTTGAACCACAACCTTCCACAATAGCCTTTAATTTTGACATCTGGTGTGAGGTCTTCCTTTGCTCAGTGGTCTACCTTATCCATCCTCTGATATTGTAGTGTCTCGGGTATGTATCAACACAAGGGTGGTGACCAGAGATGATGACAGGTTGTGTCATGTCATGTGGGCCACATGGAATGGACCTAAGTTGAGAATACATGATGTGTGTTGTTTTGAGCCCATCACCCAATGTAACGTGGATTTTCTCCTGGTCTTTGTTTACTTTGTGGAATTCATCTTTCCCCCCTCCCATCCTGATTGAGTTACCCTGCATCCTTTTTTTTTCTCATTGAGTACGAATCTTAAGGTGGGGAAGAGTCATTCCTAAGCAATGTTTGGACAGTTAGCCCTACACACCCCACAAAGAAAAGTTTGTAATGAAGCATTGCTAGATGTTTGGCTTTGGAAGAGAAAGTGCTGAAATTTCCCCTATAACTCAGGAGAGGCTCATGGGAAAGGCAACTTGAAGTGAGGTAGTTAGCAGGTAGGTAAAGCTGTGACATCAGCAGTCACATACTTGGGTATTCTATGGCATCCTGGAGAGCCCTATAATCTCCTATGATGTCACCAGTGTTGTGGTGATACCAGCAGCCAATTCAGTGCCTTTATGGTTTACCTATAGATATGGTGGGAAGATGAAGCAAGCTACTTGAAAATAGAATAGAGAGCACAGAGAGAACTGGAAGAAAGCTGGCCTTTGATCCAAGCATAAAATAGCAAGAAATAAATCTTCCAGGAGAAGCCACATTGAGCCTTGGCAGAGTATGGAGTGCTTCCTGCAGGATGTAGGCTTGAGCTGGGCCTTCAAGCAATAGGGCTCAGGAGGTGGAAGTTTCTGGGAAGCAATGAGCCTATCCTAATTTTTTAAGTTCTAACAGATAAGACATGGAGTGAAGGATTTCTGATAGTTAGTTTGACAGAGATCCAGGAATTGTTTTTCTGTAAGTCTTTGAAGGGTTTGAAGATTACCTACCTAATTGAAATATACCTTTGCATACCTAAAAACTTAATTAACTAACATGGCTATAAGTTTGATTATCCCAGATGACTATTAATCTGTATTTCTTAATAATTTATTATAATTTTAAATGAGTTGCATAAACATAATACCTTAAAGAAGAGTAGAGAAATATACAATAAAAAAATTAACTTTAAATTTGTATCAATAAACTAAAATCTATAGCAAAGTAAAATATTTTAAACAAGTGTATGCTCTCTAAAAGTAGATTCAATAATCTACCCTTTTACCCTGTCATATCTATACTATTCCCTTTTCTTTTTTAGAAAGAGATTGCATTTATAATCAACCCACTTTAAACAAAAATAAATATTTATAAACAATAATTTGGGAATTTGGGCATATTTTCTCATACTACTCCCTGCTGGTTGGTGGCACTGGTAATCTTATGGGAATCCCGAGAAAATTAAGAATTATAGTTCAATTTAGGCTGTAGTATGTGAGGATGAATTTTCTCAGGCAGTAGCTTTGAAGCTGATTATGGATGTTGGAACATCTGGTGACTGCTCAGGGGGTCTTCCTTGATCAAACTATATTAGCTTGGAAGCAATCCATAGTTTCTCAACTTCTGTGGAAACAAAAGCAGAACCTCTTATCCAAAGCAATGCATCTTTACTCTTTACACACAAATTTTGAAGTCAAGTTACATATATATATATATATATGGGCTTAACTCATCAGCCTTTACAATCAAATGTCTTTTTGCAGTTAAAAATCCCAAAGACTATAATCCAGACTCTATGTGTGATTTCCATGTTTACATGGCTTATTTTTAAACTATTTTCACTGTCTCTTTAAAGACTTTATTTTTTAAAAACATGTATTTTTTATATAACTTCATATATTCCTTTTTCTCTTCCTAGCCTATGTACATTTTTACACACATTGTAAATATTTTAGAGATTTATTCCTTCTGAATTTGTCTTATTGTGAATCTATAATCCTTCTATGACCAGGAGAGATTTTAAACAGTTAAATTGAATAACTAGGATGAAAAGCAGCAGCCTTGGCTGCTGACTTCGCCCATCTCTGCTTTCCAACATGGTGGAGATAATTTATTGGCAACTCTGTGAGACATGCTCTCCTCTGACACTGAAAGGCAGTGGGTTGATGTCTCAATCAAGGAGTGTGTATCCCAGAAACTTTTTTGTCTATACTAGCAAAACTAAATCCATCACACAGCATGATGTGCATCTTGGAGATATCACTGTGTACTATGGTGGGAATCAGCTATGCTGTGCTCTAGCCCACATATTGTAGCTCAATCCTGTATGACACAACTTGCCTGAGAGATAGAAATAGGAAGCTGTTTTTAGATCCATTTTAGAATGGTTTTTTTTGTTGTTGTTTTTGTTTTTTGTTTTTGTTTTTTTTTTTTTTTTTTGAAATTCTTGCTACCACATCTGGGTGCCTAATGTAGTCAGAAGGTTTTTATAGTCTTGCAGAGGCCCCCATAATTCTACCAAATCTCTTCCCCTCATGGTCCCAGAGCTGCTTGGACCCAAGTAAACATGCAGACATCATTATTATTTACAAACTATATGGTCTATGGCTGCCCACTCACTAGTTAGTTCTTATATCTTAAATTAATCCATTTCTATTAATCTATGTTTTGCCATGTGTTCTATGGCATACCAGTATGGTAGCATGTTTTCACTTGGGCAGCAGGCTGGTGTCTCTCCAGACTCTATCTTTCTCTTTCCAGCTTTTCTCCTTGGATTTCCTGCCTGCATCTAAGCTGCCTTGCCATAGGCCAAAGCACCTTATTTATTAACCAGTGGGAACAGCGTATATTCACAGCATACAGAAAACATACCCCAGCAAGCTACATTTTAATTGAACTAAATATCTGCTTAAAAAGAGATAAACCAGCCTTGGTACTGTAAGCTTATTTATCTCTGCAATGCCAATAATGTCATGTTTATTAGAGGAGTACCTACAAATACTATTTATCTGAACCAGTACCAACCCTGATAATCAATAAACATTTGAGCTTTTACTTACTTATCAGTGTAGTCTACACATATCAACAAATAAATTTATATTTCCCAAAGATGAAGTCCTCTACAGAAAAACCATAGCCAATTAAATAGCATAGATGTGGATCACAGGCACAGTGGACACATCTGCAAAATAATGACTGCACCTAAGTCTTAGAGAATATTGTGGAAGTGGTAACAGAAAGATTGAAGAGCCAAAGGCTCAGTGACTTTGTTCTACAATTGTTTCTCCTGTAATATTGAAGTTATAGTCATTTGTTCTTAGTAAAATTGCTTCCTAAACATGATGTGAATAAGCACAACAATAATTTTCATGTCAAGAAGGGCAAGGAAAAGCCAAAGAGTCCTCAACTTTACACAAAATAGTATAGGTAAATGAGAATTGCTCAGAATGGAAAAAAATAGTCTTATCAAAGGAACAGAGCAGCAATTGGTTAACTAATGTATGAATTGAAATTACAGAAAAAGAATTTCAACACACAATTGTGAAACCAGTTTTCTTGTTCATTCCAGATATTATCATTTTTTTTAACATGACCAACTGTTTTGTTGGGTTCCATAATTTCCCACCAAGACACAACTGTTAAATGGGTGAGTATTTGTGGACAGTGTTCAGAAGTTAAACTGTTAAGAAGTTATAAGCACAGGAAGGCCCTAACCAGTTGATGATACCTTTGTTATGTAGTCAGAGTTGTAGCAAGTGTCTTATATTGTTCATACAGTTTCCATGAGATGAGTAGCATTTTCTTCACATGTTCTTACCATTAGTGACTGAAATAAGCAAAACATTTTAAAAAATCAGCCTTTTATCCATTCGCTGATATTTTCTCTGCAGTTTTCTTAGTGCAATGGAGTTCAGTAGACGACCTCCAGTGAATGTATCTTCCTTGGTTCAATACCTGTATTATAGGAATATGTCAGAAGGCATGAGATTTACACATCTGCATTATACCCATAAACACACATTAGCAAAAACATTAATCTGTTGACTCTTTACAACATATTTCTAGTTTAATATACTTGAAGTTAAATGTAAAACCATATACGGAATAGTAGTAGTTTAGAAGTAGAGATATGGGAAATACTATCTGTAGTATTATAATATTGATTAAGAACTTACACATAATTCATTTATGTAATATAATGAATTGTTTTTATCTAATTCCATGCCCTTGGAATACTGCAACATCCATTTAGAATAGTATTATGCCCTTGGCCTTCCCCAATGTGGCCAAGTTTCAGAGAAAAGGTAAGGAGTTTGTAAGGGTAGGATGAGCCAGGGATGAGTACCCAGAGAATCTTGAAGCCTGACTGACTAGCAGACAGAATGTTTACTTATTTATACAGAATTATTATTCCTTTTTCTTCAATTATTACTAAATACAATAAAGCTGGTATTCAATTTCTTCTTCATTGGAATGTGATATTATATAGATATTTTGAACCTAATGTCAGCCATTGCATTACAGAATATACAATTAAAAAAATCATGAAAATACAAAGTAGAATTGCTTTAGGAAAACTATAACAGGTTCAATCATTTGAAATATATGTGTGTGTCTTAAGTCCTGAGTGGGTGTAAGTGTGAACTTGAGCTGTTTTCATTAGCAGATCTAGTTCAAAGATATAGACTTTGACACACACAAAAAGGCAAACGAAATTCCTCTCATTGCTTAAGGCTTGAAACATTACAAATCTTGTGATCATATGAGGATATTGTTTGTTTGTGCCAAAACTGTTCACTATAAAAATCTCTTCATATTTTTAGGCCTCAGCAGTTCAAAGCTAGAGACTGAAAGCACTTAGTAGAGCCAAGCATGTCTACCTTCATCACTTAAGATAATAACTTTGCCTCTCTATTATCAATATGCAACAACTCTTTGAATCTATTTGAATATAGGTATTACTGCTCCAGAGCATCTAGGTTGTTGTGGTTTCTCATCAGAGAACACAGAACACCTGATCCCAACTTTTCTTTGTATCTCTGTGTTAAATCTTCATTCTCAAACCAATCCTCTTAGATCTGTCACGAGAGACATACAGGGCATGAAAGTAATAGCCAGTAGTCTCTTTTCAAACAAAGGGGCTGGAGAGATGGCTCAGCCAAAAATATTCAAACAAGGAAAGAATTATTTGTGTTCACAATGAATTTTATTCATAATTTCTCATTAAGGAAGAAAATTGACTGCTTATTAAGTTCTCGTGAGCCAGAGAATAGCACTTCCTCAATAAAATTTTATAGACAAATGAACAAGGACAACCATCAGCAAATTTTACCTATTTTTGAATATATGAAAGTAATGCTAAACTAGCCAACAGATAAGAAAACGATTTGGAAGTCATTTTCTTTTTTTGATTTTTCAAGGCAGGGTTTCTCTGTATAGCTTTGTGCCTTTCCTGGAATGAGTTGGTAGCCCACAGTAGCCTCAAACTCAATGAGATCCACCTGCCTCTGCCTCCTAAGTGCTGGGATTAAAGGCATGCACCACCACTGCCTTGCTGGAAGTAATTTTCAAAATTGGAAAAATTACTCATGTAACCCAGAAATTGTTTCTTCAATGTCTGATCGCACTAATTCATCATGTACATGTGAATTTTTCATCTTTTTAAAATTGTTGGAAGTTTAATTTATTTTAATGAGTAAAGTATATTGTATTCATTGATATACTAGAAAACCTACATCTAACATAGAAAATTATCCATATCACTTAACTTTGCCCCATTATTTTTTCCTCCAGGAAAATTTAACTTGGATCCTATTTAAATGGGCCATGCTGGATGATTACTCTAGAAAAGACTTCCTCTAGAACATTTTAGTGAACTAACTTGCACAATAATGGTGTGGTTATATTTGATGGGAAAGGCAAGTCATAAAGCCATCACAGCTGCTTGAAGAAGATCCAGTAAATTTAAACTTCATGATGGCTTCTTTGTCATTTTTGGTTTTGATCTTGATAGTTGCATGCTTGAGGGACTTTTAATAATTGTACAAATTGGGATATTGAATTGATTAAAATTTTCTTGTGAATCATTTATGCCTTCTTCTTGGAGTTCTATTGCTAAGCTTCATCAGGAAAGTTCTGAGCATACTACCCCTCCCACTTTTAGGGAGATATTCTTATCTATTTCATGGTCTTCCTGACTCTTTGGTGAATTTGACAAACACAGAATCCAGAGGCCTGCTTTAGAGGACATGGCATATTCTTAAAACATCTGTCCCTGTACTTTCTCAGGGACAAGATAATCAAAACAAAGTAAACTTACAAAAGTCAACAAGATACAGTGGGTTGAAGGAGTTGGCCACAGATAAGATTGTAAAACTCTTCCCACTATACACTAGGGAATTAAGTGGCACATACAGCATTAAAGTAAAATTAGCCCCACAGAGAAACTTATATTAATAGGCAAAGAATGATGAGAAGAGATGATAAGGGCTGGAGAGATGGCTCAGAAGTTAAGAGCATTGGCTGTCCTTCCAGAGGTCCTGAGTTCAATTCCCAGCAACCACATGGTGGCTCACAGCCATCTATAATGTGTTCTGGTGCCCTCTTCTGGCCTGTAGGCACATGCAGTCAGAATATTGTAAACATAATGAGTAAATAAATCTTTTTTTAAAGATGATAAAAGGATGAGGTGTCAAGAAATCCCTTTCTGAGAAAAAGTTAGCTCATGAAGAGCGATTGTGCTGTCTATGACTAAGGAACACAAGAATGCCAGGATTAGAGCTATAAATAAGTTCTATAAAAATACAAAATATATACATTGTGTTATGGCAGATCTAATAATAACTACAACAACTTTTGCCTGGGCATTTTTCTTGAGCATTCTGATCATTAATAGTTAATAACACATAGCTTGGGACATGCCAAACTGCCTAGGCTGGCATGGAAATTTCATTTTGGTCTAGAGTCCTTGTGAAAGTTCATCAGTCTTCTTTTCTGTTTCCTCTCTGCTGTCTGCTCTGCCTTGCTTCCCTCCCATGCCAGTGGTAGAGCACTTGCCTAGCAGGCTCCAGGCCCTGAGTCTGATCATCAGCTAAAAAAAAAAAAAAGAATAACAAGATTTAAAACAAGCTGTATTTATTTGATAAAATCACAATTATTAGAAAAAATACTATTTATATAAAATTTATATAATTCTGAGCTCAATATCTCATCCCATAAAATATACAGAAGATTACGCAGTGATTTTTGACTCAATATGGCTATTAGTAGATTTAACCTGGCATGCATCAAGTCTTCACATTTTAAGTTATTATTACCTTCATCTATTGTCAAATTAATCCTATATCATTTGAATACATGATTTCTGTACAATTCTGTTTAATACATTGCTATATATGTAGATGGTTTTCCAAGGAAATTTTATGACAACATAAATTTTATTTCTTGGTAAAATATTTCTAAAATCACACTAAGCATAGGGCTACCTGATGTCACTCATCTGACATTGAGTAAGGTTTGAATATTTGCTAAAGGTTTCCTTCCACTACTGATATTATGAAGAGCCATTTTGTTACATGAGTACTGGGGCAATAATTACCAACTGAGTTTGTTTCTTTCATGAATTTTCTGACATTCTCTAGGTTTTGAGCTTGTTGTAAATATTTTTTTTAACTTCTGTACATTTGTTAAATTTCTTCCCATTAGTGATATTCTGTTAGGCTTCTAAATCTGTGGATTCCCTAACATTTGCTACTTTATTAATATTGTATGGATTCTCTCTAGTATGCACTATGTGATGATTTTTAAGATTTGAGTACCCAGATAATATTTTTACACATGCTTTGTATTTATAAGCTTTATCTAATGTATGGTTTTAGTGAGTTTTTGCAGAGATGATACATGAGAAAATGACATAACACATTAATTATAATTTTAAGGATTCTGCATTCAATGGGTCTTTAGTGGCCTGGAACACATGAATCATGGACAAAGGACTTGTCACAATCTCTATATTTTTAACTTACTTCTCCATTATGGATTCTTTGATAAACTTGAAGTGTTAAGGCCCTGGTAAAGGATTTGTCACATTCTTTTCTTCTGTAAATTTTCTATCCTATGTGTATTTTGTGATGCCTTTGTAGATGTGAGTCTGTCCAAAAAAACTTTCCAATTCTTTGCACTTGTAAGGTTTCACTCCAGTGTGAATTCTTTGATGAACTTTAAGTGTTGAGTTTGCAGTAAAGTACTTTCCACATTCTTTACCTTTGTAAGGTTTACCTCCAGTGTGGATCCTCTGGTGAGCTTGAAAATTTGATGCATTCTTAAAGGATTTGCCACATTCTTTACATTTGTAAGGTTTCTCTCCAATGTATATTCTTTGATGATCTTTTAGTGTTGAGCTCTGAGTAAGGGATTTTCCACACACATTACATTTGTAAGGTTTTTCTCCAGTGTGTATTCTTTGATGAACTTTTAGTGTTGAGCCTTTGGTAAATGACTTTTTACATTCTTCACATTTGTAAGGCTTCACTCCAATATGTATTCTTTTATGAATTTGAAGTGTTGATATTTGAGTAAATGACTTGCCACATATATTACATTTGTAAGGTTTATCTCCAATGTGGACACTCTCTGATGGGCTTGCAAATTTGAGGCCTTTTTAAAGGTCTTGCCACTTTCTTTACATCTGTATGTTTTTTCTTCAATGTGTATTCTTTGATGATCTTTTAGTGTTGAGCTCTGAGTAAAGGACTTTCCACACACATTACATTTGTAAGGTTTTTCTCTAGTATGTAATCTTTGATGAACTTTTAGTGTTGAGCCTCTGGTCAAATACTTTCCACATGCTTTACATTTGTAAGGCTTCACTCCAGTATGCATTATTTGATGAACTTTAAGTGTTGAGCTCTGAGTAAATGACTTGTCACATATATTACATTTGTAAGATTTATCTCCAATGTGGACTCTCTGATGGGCTTGCAAATTTGAGGCCTTTTTAAAGGACTTGCCACTTTCTTTACAACTGTATGGTTTTTCTCCATTATGGATCCTCTGATGAATATGAATTCTAAAGCTCTGGGTAAAAGACTTGACACATGATTCACATGTGAAAGGTTTTCTCCAGTATTGGTTCTCTGAGGAAGATGAAGAGAAAACCCATGAGCAAAGGACTTGCCATACTCAGTACACTTGAAAGCATTCTCTTCAGTGTGAATTTTACAATGAGCACTATATTTTGATTCATGTAAAAGGAACATGTCATGCTCTGGACATTTGTATGATTCTTTTGTCATATGGATTTTATAATGCTCCTTAAGTACTGATGATGTAGAAAACAACTTTCCACATATTTTACATTTGCACATTTTTTCTCAAGTATGAGCCACATTAACTAAAGAGGTCTGAGCATCTCAAGTAACTCCTCCCAAATTCCTTATGATTTTGTTCAACACTGAATCTTGGATTCTCCCCAAATTTTGAAGCTTGTCTGAAGTACTGTCTACACACTTTGGATTTTGGTTGTTTCCCTTCAGTGTGGCCTGAGTCATTTTGAATATTTGAAAGGAAATTGCAGGATCTGAATGAAAATGATGCAGAATGAGCTTTTTGAGGAGAATCTGGAACTTCTTCATTAATTCTGTCAGGAATGTCAGTGATGGGTACTACAAAAAGATCATTTCCATCAGCAGTTGATTCAGGCTTTTTATTGTCAGATCTACATGGCCAGAACTCCCTTATGTGTAATTCACCAAGGCCATTACTATCAAGCTGCCCTGATATTTCTCTCTGGCAAGTATCCTGTGTATACTCTTTTGGGAACAACTCCTGAATGGGACAAAAAAAAACAGAGCTGGGAGAAATGAAAGGCAATTATTATCCAAATGTGTAGAATTAGACAAAAATAATACAGAAACTTTTTATAAAATGACACCAATATGTGGGAAGTAGCAAAAAGATTAAACACATATCTTTGGAACTTCTTGCATAAGTAATAAATGTCCAAACATGATGAAAAATGTGAATACCATTTCATGAACTTGTATTTTATAATATGTATAATTTAAAAGGTCTTCCTTTTTTTAAGATTTATTTATTTAGTATACAGCATATATGACTGCAGGTCAGAAGAGGGCACCAGATCTCATTACAGATGGTTGAGAGCCACCATGTGGTTGCTGGGAATTGAACTCAGAACCTCTGGAAGAGCAGTCAGTGCTCTTAACCTCTGAGCCATCTCTCCAGCCCTTAAAAGGTCTTCTTTAAGCATGTAATGTAACCAATAATGTAAAGATAATTGTTAGAAAATAAAATGAAACCATTAGCCATATTAAACATATTCTGTTCATTTGGAAATTGCATTATCAATTTAGATCAGAATATTCTTTCCAAACAGATAAATAATAAAGTGATAGAAATGAAAAATATCATATATAGATATTCTATGATTAATTATTTAATACATGTTAACATGTAGTTACTCAGGGAGAGTAATTATTGAAAAGGAAAGAATAAAATGATCATGAAAAACAAATATACCTATCAGGTCCTTGGATATTTATGGACATGAGGAGAGAAAATTTCACAATCCCCACAATTATGTTGATAATTCAAATTCTTTCAAATTTTCAGATGCATAAGAATATCTTAAATAGATAAAAGACTGGCTTTTCATCTCAGGATTTGGAGGGCCAAGGCAGATGCAGAGGCAGAAGCAGGTTTTTCTCTGTGGATATGAGGCCAGCCTCATCTACATACTCAGTTCTGGTCAATCATGGCTATGTGGTTACAGACCCTGTTGCAAAAAAGGGGAAAGCTGAGAAGTGGAAATTATATGTCCAGGCAAGAAAAGTGCCAATAGAGTCAATTAGGCCAAGTGTGCCTGGGCAACATAAAGATGCATGGGTTTCTCCACTGTAAAACTAAATGTCAGCAAAGCAAACCTTAATATTGGCCTCAGTGTGTCCTGTCCTAGTGTAACTAACTGATAGAACCATCCCCAATGGTCCTTCAATGTGAATCACAGTATGGCTTTTTCTTAAAACGCTCTTCACTGACTTGAATGCCAACTATGAATGGTGGCCAGAGTGAATTACAATCTGTTTTTCCAAAGTCTTAGATTTCTAATATGTTTGGATTCAGAAACAGAAAAAAAGCAAGCTGGGCAGTGGTGGCACATGTCCTTAGTCCCAGCACTCAGGAGACAGAAGCTTTAATCCCAGAACTCTGGAGGCAGAAGCAGACAAATCTCTTCGAGTTCAAGGCCAGCCTGGACTACAGAGCAAATTTCAGGACAGCCAGGGCAGTTACAAAAGAACATAAAAAACAGCAATAGGGGTAGGGGATTTAGTTCAGTGGTAGAGTGCTTGCCTAGCAAGCACAAGGCCCTGGGTTTGATCCTCAGCTCCACAAAAAAACCCACAGCAATAATAACAAACTGATAAATGACCTAATGAATAAAATTTATATTTTCAGAGTAGACTGAAATATAAAATCCTATTTCAAAGTTAAACATAACTCAGAGTTTACATGTGAAATTAAAAATTTCTAAATATAAATTTAGGAGCACTTTAGTTTCTTGCTGCTAACTGTTGTGTGATCTTGGCTGGGGCACAAAAGGCTCCTGACACAGTGAATTTGCTTCTGGTATATTGTAGGTGATGCAGCTGTCTGAGTTACCTGTATCTCTGCTGTTGTATTGGAAACTAAAATAAAGCCCCAGTTGTGACCCTGAAAAAAATATATATATAAATTTAATTTAAATATAATTATATCATTTCATTTCAAACTTATCCCAGCTATTTTCCCTTCAACTCTTTCCATATCTTCAGATCAATCATATAACTTCCACTGGACAATTTGTTACTCATATGTATTTATGTGTATCTTTTTCAAATATATATACAAATTACCTAGAATTTCAAAATGTTAGTCCAGTTTTATTCTTAATGATTATATCATTTCAGGTCTAACCATTTTGCATTAGGCAAGCAATAATGAGGATAATCCATGACAGAGGATAATTCTCATTGTTACATCATTCATTAGTTGTCCATAGTTCCTTAATGAGGGATTTGAGATAGAAGGACAGTATGAATTGGGAAAAAAAATTCAGGATGGTTCTTCAGTTATAATGGAAAAAAAGTTGGTGGAAATGGTAAAGGAGGATTGAGAGACAAATAACACTAAGGTTGTCTGATAATTCCTCAAGAAAATATATTATTTTGTATTTTCCTACAGTTCTACACCACATGAATATGTGAGACATAAAGGAAGTAATGACTTCCAGGCTGACAATACCACACAAAAGAACCAGAGATTAGCAACAACCTTAGTACAAAAGCATAAGAATCTTGATTTAAAGTTTCTGATATAAAATAAGTATTATGTGTAATGAGGATATTTGACTTTTTCTTTCCTATCTGTATCCGCTTGAACTTCACATTATCTTAGACTGACACTTAAGATTTCAATCAGAACATAAAAAAACAGGTATGGACAGAGTGAGTATTCTTTATTTTCCCAATTATAGAATAATTGTTTTGAATTTTCTCCATCTAGATGGATTATATTGCTAATAACCCTGTAATAAACATATTCTATTATATGGAGATATGTTCCTCCTACTCCTGAATTTTTTTAATGAAGGGAAGGTGTACTTTGTCAAAATCATTTTTCTGCATTTTATGAAGAGAATATTTGTTCTCTTTCATATAGTCAGTTCTTCAAATGTATTACGTATACTGGTTTACTCATGTTAATTCCCATTAGCATCTCTTGGATGGAGCCACTTTGATCCTAGTAGATAATTATGTAGAGGTATTTTTTAAATGGAAATATTCCATTTTGTCATATAATTAGAAATGTATTGGTGTTAGTGCTTCTCTGATGGTCTGGTGGGTTTCTGTCCTGAATCCATTTGGTTTTCTTTAGTTAAGAGGTTTTTATTGTTCCTTCTATTTAACTTCAGAAGATGTGATATGACAAATTATTTATGCCATTTTATTTACCTCTGTTAGGTTACATGATAAGAAATTCATTCATTTGTTTTTGATATTAGACATAGTATGGGTAAACAGAGGGAACTGAGAAGAATTATTTTAAGTAACTTAATGCAGAAAGACAAATACTGCATATTTTCTCAAATTTGTGGATGCTAGCTTTTGAGGTTTTGGTCTCTATGTTTTCTTCAGAGTTTAGGTAGCTGGTATGGGGCCAATGTGGATGTAGGTGTTTTCCATAGAATGGATGATTAAAAACAGTATTGTTAAAAAAGAAAAGTTAAAACAGTATTACATCATGAAAATTATGATAGAGTAATGTAGAAAAGCAAATACAAAGTGGAATAACAAAGATTACCATCTCTTCCTTGATAATCTTAGAAATATATTTAAATATTTATTGACTCTCTGTATGTGAACATATATATGATTAGATGGTAGATTTACTAAACCTCTTTCCACTGTCTGTGTTCTGGTTACTGAACTTTAACCATCAGATTTGAAGGAAAGCATCTTTATCTTTAGGGACCACATGAGAAATCTTTTGGAGAAACATAGAGAACCATACTTCTGTAGAAACTTGTTAAAACACGTGCATGTCTAAAAACTATTTAAGTGTCATTACTGTAAAATGGTGTAGTAAATACCCAAACTTTAAATCATGTCCAACAAATAAAGCCTCCTATACAAGTAATGGGTTGCATTATTTTCTGGTGTTTCAACAAAACATAGCGAGTATTGCCTTTATGATTAGTTACCATCCAGACCCAATAATAAGGCTCACATATTTAAAACATTGTCATAAAGCCAACTCAATTTTTGGAACATGTACTTGATTGTTAATGCAACCAAAAAACTGAGACCAAAATGGTCATGAATCCAGAATAATAATAATAATAATAAAAACTATTAGCTGGGCAGTGGTGGCACATGCTTTCAATCCCAGCACTTGGGAGGCAGAGGCAGGTGGATATTTGTGAGTTTGAGGCCAGCCTGGTCTACAGAGCAAGATCCAGGAAAAGTGCAAAGCTTCACAGAGAAACCCTGTCTCGAAAAACCAAACCAAACAAACAAACTACAATTATTCTGCTTAGTGAACATAGCATTAAACTAATGCTATATTCTTATACCTATAGATTTGTACATCACTCATCCCTCACTAGAGAAGTGTAATATGCAGATTTTTGAGAACTGAGCCCATCTTGGATTCCTTTATCTTAACCTGTGCATCAGGGTTCAGACACCGATGAAGAAATGGATGCAGAAGAACATAAAGACAAACAATGTTAAATTACTCTAGGGAAGAAAAAGTTCACAAATATTGTAGGAACAATGGCCATACAATCATCAAGTATATGACAGCAAGACCAAAACTCACCAAAACTCAAGACAGGCTAAATCTCAATTTATAAAATGGAAAGACACAACTTTTGGATGAGAATGTATGTGTAGTCCGTGGCTTCCAAAAGTAAGAAAATCTGTTTTTCAGTTGAGTAACACCAGGGTGTATCAATCATATTCAAAGTCTTGTGTTCAGAACCAGTTGGCCAGCATAAATATTCCTTGATTTTTTAAATGTATTTTTCTCTTCTTTCTTTGATAGAGAGAATGAGATGAGGTGCAGGAATCATTGGGCTAGTGTGGCAAAGGGATAGTATGCAAAGAGGTTAAAAACTTAAATTAAATTGACCCATATATGGTGTAAAAATTAAAAAAAAATACAGAAAGAAACCTAGAATCATTGTCATACAGTAGAAAAATTCAGACATTTATTGAAACACAAAATAAAGCCACACATACCTTTTCAAATTGCTATTGACATACTTAATATCATCTAATCACTAGTCTCATGAAATGAAAGAAGATAATGTAAAATTCTCTGTGTGCTAGATCCTAGTACACAATTCTAAATGAAATTCTCAGGCATTGCTTCTAGTGAGGAGCTAGGCTAATCCCACTGCAATTATGGTTTTTCTTTAGTTTGAACTCTACATATAAACTATCATTTCTTTCCACCTTATCTGGTTCTGTGTCTTCTGCTCCCTCTATGTTCATGATCCAAGGTTCTTTGTTCTGTTCAAGGCAGGTGACTAGCTCTGGTTTTGATACAAAAGGCCTGTGAATTATAAGAGACACAATAATTGCTTTACATGATGTGGAAAAGAGTTGGGTTCTAACACAGGCTTACACTCAGTGGATATGAATTTACATAAGGAAAGACTCATAAGTGAAGTCTTATTAGTACATAGGTGACAGGTATTGTAGACTTTTAAGAAATCCATAATTTTATTTTGTATACATTCAACTTTTGTGGTGAGCCACAAGAATATGAAATAGGGAGTCCTGCTGTTTTATAAGATATACCTTGACTGAACAAGGTTGTCATTCAAGAGGAAAGCGATTTATCATGGAATATTTGGTGGTATTCATCCTTAATTATCAGCTGCTCCTTGTTATGAAATTCTTGTGCTCGTAATTCCAATTTAACCTGTATATGTGAACATCCTTCTTGGGCCAGTATTTGGATAAGGTCATATAGGCAGGGCCTTCTGACTCTGAGATCCTTGCTCTCTCTTTAGTATTTGAATTGGGTATCTGCCTTTTTCAAATTTCCTTTTTAGCTAGGTTCACCCCAAACAAAGCATTGAAGGAATAGCAGGAAACAGAACAGCCCAGACTATTTCTTGTCTTTATACCTAGTAGCATTCCAGAGCAAATGACTGAGAATAAAAGGAGGTTTTTATATATCTAGGTGGAGTAATAGGTGGTACAGCATTCCTGTTTGACACAGACCCATGTTGGTAGAGAGAAGAGAAGAAGACAGAGATTCTGTAGACGGTAGGGCTGATTTCTTGTAGAATTTTCTGAGAGCCAGGAGTAAGGAGCTAGAAGGAAGAGATGAAGGAAAAAATAAAACAGAGGGTGAAGATGAGGTCAAAAGCATAAGGGCTTAGTAATTACTGCAGCTACTCAGGGCAGACAAAGTAGATACAAACTTGAACCAAGACTCAGGATGGAGCTGAAGCTGTTTATATAGAATTTACTTATAGAGGAATAAAGTAAATCAACAAAGAGCAAGGTATATGTACATTCCTTTTCCTCAGATACCCTACACCAGATGTAGCATCTTGCCCAGGACTCTGGGAAGGAATTTTCTCATAGCTGGCCTTGGGAAAATTCCATTAAACTGTCTATACATTACCCCATTTCAAAAAAAAAAAAACTGTTGGAATCAAACTGCAGTCACACATTATTGCTACTGAGTGACTGCAAATAAGCAACATATGAGATGGAAGGGAGTATTAGGCTAAATTAAAAGACCATTTAGAATAAGAAAATTTTCAGTATATATTACACTCACCAATATCTAGGAATATTTAGAAGCTGGAATTCATTGATAGAAAACAATTCAAAATGCTAATACAAGCTGTTAGACATTCCTAGGGCTGAGCAACACTCATAAAGTAATTTATTCTCACTTACAGATACTAGATTGCTGTAGTTCTCCAACATGACCTCTCTGTATAAATCCCTCTGAGATGTGTCCAGGCATTCCCATTCCTCCTTGGAGAAACTGAAAGTCAATGGACTCTGAAGTGAAGATACAATTTTTCTTTGTTATGATGGTTTGAGTCCTTACTTACCCCAGAAAATAGTATTTAACTAAAGAAAGCTCTGTGTTCTCAGTAATCAATCTGCAATTTTCAAATGTTATACATTAAGGGGGAGGATATTGTCACATTTTCATGAGATTAAAGTGTCCAACATCTAAACATTTCGTGAAATATGTGCCTTTTCCTGGTGATAAGTAATGTTGGAAGTTGTCCTCTGTATGAAATGAGTTTCAATATTAATCTCTAATATCAGAAAATTTGTCAATATTTCAGTTCGTGAACTGATGTAGATGAGTCATACTGGGAAATAAGAGGCAGAAAAGAGTGCAAGGCATGATATAAAACAGAAAAGACAGTGATGATACAGAATTTAGTTCAAAAATATAAAAATATAGTTTTCTTACAGTGAGAACTATAGTGAGGGTTGAAAGCTCTGCAAATGAAGCATTTATGTATGAAATGTCAACTTGTCCCATCATTGTGCAAGCATTTACCTGAGAACATGCCATCTGTCCTGCCCATCTTTTTGGATTTTGTCAGGAAGTTTATCTTAAACTTTCACCTGTCTGATACTATTCTGTGTGCAAGTGTAACAGCACCTACATTCAATGCTACCACACTCAGAGACCAGAAAGCAGGTAACAAATATTCCCAATCTGTGACTTGGGACATGACAGCAATGGAGAAACCATGAACTTTTACAGATAGATCAAAATTTAGCTTCTTCTTTCTTGTATTGGGGTGTCCACTATTCCAGTAGATTGTGGAAATCTCAACAACCTGGGTATATGGCTTCAGTGCTCTGCTTTATACTGTGTAGAGACATTTTACATTCATTCTGAATACAGCTGTAAGAAGTTCAAGTGACTCCTTCCTCATACTCCATTTTCCTGAGATCATTAATTAAAACATGACTGACACCCATATTTCAAATAGTGGATGAAGTCTGAGGAAGAGCCCCAGCTGAAAACATTTCTCACACTGGGTAAGTAATACACTTGCCTACAGCCAACGCACAGTAGGAAACTGATGCCTCACCAATGTCTCCAATGAGGCATTCTTTTTAGTTTCCATGTTCCATTCTCAAATTCTACTATTTTACAGTTTTCCAGTGAGACAAATGATTAGATTCTCTCTTAAGTTTATTTTAAACAGTGAATATACTTCTTTTGTATTCACATGCAAAGGCTGTAACTAAATAATCACATCCCTGCACCGAGATTAGTACTTTTGGTTTTTAATGAAGACACTTGGACTCCAACCACTTAAATTTTCCTTGTTGAAACTTTTTGAATCTTTGTGAAATCCACATAAATATAAGTACATTTTGCCAACCAGTTCTCCATTAGGTCATTTGTTCAAAAAGTGTACTGTATAACCATAGGATGTAATATTGCATCAGCTCCCAGGGGAGTGATTATTAGCAGGGTTCAGCACAATGGAAGGGCATTGCAAATTCACTGTAAGGTTAGTAGCTAGCAAAGAGAAACAATGGAACAGACTCTTTGAATCTAGTCACCAAACAGAACAATAAACAGAAGAAAACTTGCCTGATAGGATAATTTTGTACCACCTTATGACTGGAAATTTTCATTTAGAACTTTGTATTACATTTGAACACTTCAACTTAGTATTTAGCACAGTATAATTTCATAGAAATACTACTTTAAAGATTATCCATTGACAGGAAGACATAGTGCCTCTTTCTTGGATTAGTCTATATTGAGCAAATAGATACCTAGGCAAAAGTATCATGGAACATGGTTTCTTTCTTATTTGTATGAGATGACTCAATTCCATCTTCAGCAGGACATGGGTATGCATGTATTTTTGTATATCAAATGGTTATACTACACATTAATGCAGAGAATTTATTTTGAAAAACTAAAGTGAGAAAATAGTGGAAATAAGCATACATTCATGTGACATTCATTAAAAAAACTTTACCTTGACTGCATCAGAAAAAGAAAATTAAAGCCTTGTAAAAACTGAGAAGTAATATAAAGGTTTGAGATCACCACAAAAGAAGCATTTGTAGAACAGGCAACAAAACTCACCTCTATACATACATTTACCTGAGAAAAAGCCATCTCTCTTTTCCCTTCAATCTGGATCCTCTCAGGTAAGTTTATCTCAAAATTTCACCTTCCTGATAATATTTTGGTTTCAAAGCAAGAAAAGCCTCGCATACTTTCTACCACACTAAGACACTGGAAAACAAGATCAAAAAGCTCACTTTATGTACTTTATTGGAGCAGAGATGAAGAAAAACATGAGCTCCCAGAGGCAGAGAAAACTGCAGGTCCTACTTTCATGCAGGTAGTCTTTTTGGCCAGCATAAATGACTTTAGTACAGACCTGGCAACGTGGTTAAATTTACTTGCTAAGGCATTTCAAATTGATGCTGAGCACAGCTGACATCGAGAAGCATTAAGGACTCTCACATTCTGTTACTCTGAGGTGGTTGATTAAAGCAAAATGAGACTTCCATGGAGGATAACACACAGTATCTGTGGGGTATTTCAGATAAAAGTAATTCTTCAACTAGGTAAAAAAAATATAGATACTTGTGTCCAAAAAGCATGAAAGCAATGCTTTCCCTCTAAAGTCTCCACTGACTTTTCCTATTCATTACCACAATACAACTTATAATATTAAGATTCTGCATTTTTGCAGTGATTAAAACTTTCCACATTTTTTTTTCATAAAAACATTACTTCACCCGGGATCACGGTTAAGTAATTATTGGTGAAAAATGAGGAGATGGCAGTGGTGGCATATGTTTTTAATCCCAGCATTTGGGAGGCAGAGGCTGGTGAATCCCTGTGTGTTTGAGGCCAGTCTGGTCTACAAAGTGAGTTCCACAACAGGGTACAAAAGCAACATAGAGAAACCCTATGTTGAAAAATAAAAAATAGAATAAAAGATTAAAAATGAAGAAGAAAGAAGGAAAGAAGGAAGGAAGGAAGGGAGGGAGGGAGGGAGGGAGGGAGGGAGGGAGGGAGGGAGGAAAGAAAGAAAGAAAGAAAGAAAGAAAGAAAGAAAGAAAGAAAGAAAGAAAGAAAAATGAGGAGAACCAGGTGGAATTCTTTACAACATGTGAGCTTTGAAGAACTCTCTAATACCTTAAGATTTTAGTGAAAAACACTGAGTTCCATCTTTTAACATGATTGTTTTTTGGCAATTTAACATATATTGATGGTTACAAAATGCCCTCATATTTAAGGCTGCTTTGTAAAACAGGACTTTATTCATTTGATTATAAGCAGAATACATGGAACACTCTCTGGAAGTGGCATTGACTACATAGTAATCTGCACACATACTCAGTTTATCTTTGTCTTCTACATAAATTGCATAGTAATTATCCAGACACTCCTTTAATACTACACAAAATTTTATTTTTTTGCCTTTTTCTTGCACTAAGGTAAGGTATTTTCTAGAACCAGGGCTGTATGACTTGCATGTCTCTGTGCACAAATTTAGATTGCCCAGAAAGTTCATAGTGTTGTTTAAATTTCCATATTCAAATTTCAGTTCCTATAACCAATGCATATTTTTCAAAAGGTTTCTAATGAACACCAATTCCTTTCATTGGAAGGAAAGTCATAATTTTAAAAGCCCTAAACAGGATTAAAGAGAAACTACTCCTAAATTGAAGAAGATGCAATGACCTTCTTTGGATAGGAAATTCTGCAGCATAACTACCTTCTTCATAAATGAATAAACCTCTCACCACAATCCAGATAAGTATGTCAACACTCTGCAGAAAGAAAACAGACTGGAACCCAGAGTAGGGGGAAGGAAATAAAACTTGGGGTAGAATTAAATGTAATCAGTTTAGAGAAATAGACAGAAACATAATGATGACAAATTATATAAACTATGTGTTTCTCCTTACTCACAGTGCACATAGCAAAACTACTATGATAATTTTCTTCTATTTTCTCAGTAATTTGTTTGAAATCTGGTATCTGAATTACATGGTTCTTAGATGTATGGTATCATCTAGTCTCTGACTCTACTCTGTCAATTCCACACCTGCAGAAGGCACATGAGACTCACGGAGATTAGGTGAGGAATCTGCCTGTGCGGTGAAAGACACCTTCTTTAATCATGCTTTTACCACTAGATTCCATAATAAAGATTTTAAATTTAAGATCAGGGAGAATACATGTCTGGCACAATTTATCTGCCTGTGTTGTCCTGAAACAGACATTTTCCACTCATGGACATAAGTCAGGGAAACACTCTGAGAGCATGACAAACATATGCTCCACTAGGCTTTGAGTTAAATGCTGCCTCTTTACTCCTAATAAACTGGGATATCTACCTTGTTCAAAGTGCAATTAGAAGTAATTTCTAGAGCTTCTGTCCGCCCCGGAACTCCCATCTGGACCAGAGGTGAGTGCCTGGGTTATAGTCAGAGAGGCAACTGTGCCTGGGTCCAACTGCTGGACACAGGCCACTCCAGGAGGACCTGACCAACTTGGCCCCAGTTGCCTGCCAATTGGCGGGCCCTGCGGGAAGGCTCCCCTTTTCCAAGACTGCAGGCAGACACTTCAGTGTCCACACCCTGCTCCCACACCCATTTGCCTGAGACCCCAGCCACTTCCTGAGACTCAGAGACCAGCCCCCCAGCTCCTATCCGGCCAGCACTCTCATCTGGACCAGCACTCCCATCTGGCCCAGAGTTTCCATCTGGACCAGAGAGAGGCTCTCTAAATCTGTCAACTCTCTCTGGACCAAGTACACTGATAAGACCAAGAACGAACAGCAAGAGGAGATGGGCAGACGTCAAGGCAGAAGTACATACAACAAAATAAAGAGCAATACAGCATCACCAGAACCTAGCCCTTCTCCAACAGCTAGACCTGAATATCACAAAATGGAAGAAGAAGAAGAAAACAACCTTATAAGTAACATCATGAAGAGGGTAGAGCCTTATATAGAAGAAATAAAAAATAAAGTAGAGGAACAGACAAACAAAAAATGGGAAGAACGCTATAAAAAAAAAACTAGAGGAAAGGACAATTAAAGCAGAAGAAAACAACAAATCCTTGAATGAAAATCATGAAAAAGCAAGGGAGACAATCCAAGACCTGAAGAGGGAAATAGAAAAAATGAAGAAGACACTAGCAGAAGGGATGCTGGAAATAGAAAATCTGAGTAAACAAACAGGAACTCCAGAGGCAAGTATAACCAACAGAATCCAAGAGATGGAAGAGAGGATCTCTGGTATTGAAGATACAGTAGAAGAAATAGATTCATCAGTCAAAGAAAACACTAAAACCAACAAAGTCATGACCCAAAATATCCAAGAAATTTGGGACACCATGAAAAGACCAAACCTACGAATAATAGGGATAGAGGAAGGAGAAGAATACCAACGCAAAGGCACAGAAAATATATTTAACAAGATTATAGAAGAAAACTTTCCCAACTTAAAGAAGGAAATGCCTATGAAGATACAAGAAGCCTATAGAACACCAAACAGACCAGACCCCCAAAAAAAGTCCCCTCAGCACATAATAATTAAACAACTAAACGTACAGAATAAAGAAAGAATATTAAGGGCAGCAAAGGAAAAAAGGCCAAGTGACTTATAAAGGCAAACCCATCAGAATAACACCCGATTTCTTGATGGAGACTTTGAAAGCCAGAAGGACCTGGACAGATATAATGCAGACACTAAGAGACCATGGATGCCAGCCTAGAGTAATATACCCAGCAAAATTTTCAATCATCATAGATAGAGTGAACAAGGCCTTCCAAGACAAAACCAGATTTAAACAATACTTATCCACAAACCCAGCCCTACAGAAAGCACTAGAAGGAAAATTCCAACCTAAGGAAGTAAGATACACCCTCGAAAACACAGGCAATAGATAACACCACAGCAGTAAACCCCAAAGAAGAGAAGTACACATGAACATTGATGCAAAAATACTCAATAAAATTCTGGCAAACAGACTCCAAGAACACATCAAAATAATTATCCACCATGATCAAGTAGGCTTCATCCCAGGGATGCAAGAGTGGTTCAACATATGAAAGTCCATCAATGTAATACACCATATAAACAAACTAAAGGAAAAAAACCACATGATCATCTCACTAGATGCAGAAAAGGCATTTGACAAAATCCAACACCCCTTCATGATAAAGGTCTTGGAGCAATCAGGAATACAGGGAACATACCTAAACATAATAAAGGCAATCTACAGCAAGCCAACAGCCAACATCAAATTAAATGGAGAGAACCTCAAAGCAATACCACTAAAATCAGGAACAAGACAAGGCTGTTCCCTCTCCCCCTACTTATTCAATATAGTACTTGAAGTTCTAGCCAGAGCTATAAGACAACATAAAGAGATTAAGGGGATACAAATTGGAAAGGAAGAAGTCAAGCTCTCCCTATTTGCAGATGACATGTTAGTATACATGAGTGACCCCAAAAATTCAACCAAGGAATTGATACAGCTAATAAAAACCTTCAGCAACATTGCAGGATACAAGATCAACTCAAAAAAATCAGAAGCCCTTCTATATACAGTAGACAAACAGGCTGAGAAGGAAATCAGAGATATATCACCCTTTACAATAGCCACGAATGTTATAAAATACCTTGGGGTTACTCTAACTAAGCATGTGAAGGACCTATATGACAAGAACTTTAAGTCCCTGAAAAAAGAAATTGAAGATGTCAGAAAATGGAAAGATCTCCCATGCTCATGGATAGGCAGGATTAACATAGTAAAAATGGCGATGTTACTAAAAGCAATCTACAGATTCAACGCAATTCCCATCAAATTACCAACACAATTCTTCATAGATCTGGAAAGAATAATTCTCAACTTCATATGGAAAAACAAAAAACCCAAGATAGCCAAAAGAATCCTGTACAATAAAACAACCTCTGGAGGAATCACAATCCCCGACCTCAAGCTCTACTATAGAGCTCCTGTAATAAAAACAGCTTGGTACTGGCATAAAAACCGACATGTGGACCAATGGAATTGAATTGAAGACCCTGACATACACCTATGAACATATAATTTATGACAAAGAAGCAAAAAATGTACAATGGAAAAAAGAAAGCATCTTCAACAAATGGTGCTGGCAGAACTGGATGTCAATGTGTAGAAGGCAGCAAAAAGATCCATATCTGTCACTGTGCACAAAACTTAAATCCAAGTGGATCAAAGACCTCAACATAAATCCGGCTACTCTGAACCTGATAGTAGAGAAAGTAGGAAGTAGTCTTGAATGCATTGGCACTGGAGATCACTTTCTAAATATAACACCAGCAGCACAGACATTGAGAAAAACAATCAATCAATGGGACCTGTTGAAACTGAGAAGCTTTTGTAGAGCAAAGGACAAGGTCAACAAGACAAAGTGACAGCCTACAGAATGAGAAAAGGTCTTCACCAACCCCACATCTGACAGAGCGCTGATATCCAGAATATATAAAGAACTCAAGAAATTAGACATCAAAATGCCCAACAGTCCAATTAAGAAATGGGCTATAAGAACTAAACAGAGAATTCTCCACAGAGGAAGTTCAAATGGCTGAAAGACATTAAAGGAATTGCTCAACATCCCTAATTATCCGGGAAATGCAAATCAAAACGACTCTGAGATACCACCTTACACCTGTCAGAATGGCTAAGATCAAAAGCACAGAAGACAGCTTATGCTGGAGAGGATGTGGAGCAAGGGGAACTCTCCTCCACTGCTGGTGGGAATGCAAGCTTGTACAGCCACTTTGGAAATCAATATGGTGCTTCCTTAGAAAATTGGGAATCCATCTCCCACAAGACCCAGCTATACCACTCTTGGGCATATACCCAAGGAATGCTCAATCATACCACAAGGACATTTGCTCAGCTATGTTCATATCAGCTTTGTTTGTAATAGCCAGAACCTGGAAACAACCTAGATGCCCTTCAACTGAAGAATGGATAAAGAAAATATGGTACATATTCACAATGGAGTACTACTCAGCAGAGAAAAACAATGACATCATGAGGTTTGCAGGCAAATGGATGGATCTAGAAATAATCATCCTGAGTGAGGTAACCCAGACTCAAAAGGACAAATATGGTATGTACTCACTCATAGTTGGATACTAGATGTAAAACAAAGATGGCTAGGCTGCTACACAACTCCAGGGAGACTACCTAGAAAAGGGGACCCTAGGAAAGACCCAAGGATCACCCAATGACAGAGAAATGGATGAGATCTACATGAACAACCTGGATGACAGTGGGAGTAATGAAGGGCAAGATTTGAGGGAAAGAAAGCTTAGGGGATCAGGAGATCCCGGCTGGATCAAGAACAGAAAGGGAGAATGAGGAATAACAGACCATGATAAATGAAGACCACATGAGAAAAGGAATAGGCAGAGTGCTCGAGAGGTCCCCAGGAATCCACAATGATATATCCACTGTAGTCTGCTGGCAATGGTCAAAAGAAAGCCTGATCTGACCTAGTCTGGTGATCAGATGGCCAAACACTCTAACAGTCGTCTTGGAACTCTCATCCAATAACTGATGGAAGTGGACATAGAGATCCTCGGCCAGGCCCCAGGTGGAGCTCTGTGTGTCCACCTGTCGAGAAAGAGGAGGATCTGCTAGAGCGTGAATTGTTGAATCCAAGATTGCAAAAAGCACAGGGACAAATAGCCAAATGAATGGAAGCACATGAATTATGAACCAAAGGCTGTGGAGGCCCCAGGTGGATCAGGACCTCTGGATAAGTGAGACCATTGAATAGCTTGATCTGTTTGGGAGGCATCCAGTCTGAGGGACCAGGATCTGTCCTTAGTGCATGAGCTGGCTGTTGAAACCTTGGGCTTACATAGGGACACTTTGCTCAGTCTGGAAGGAGGTGACAGGACCTGCCTGTACTGAATCTACCAGGTTTAAATGAATCCCCAGGGGTGCCTTGATCCTGGAGGACATGGGAATGGAGGGGAGGGCCTGGGGGCAAGGCAAGGGGGTGGTGGGAGGGGGGAGGACAGGGGAACCCATGGCTGATGTATAAAATTTAAAACACATAATAATAAAGAAAAAAATTATTTCAAAAAATCTAACATGTTTAGAATATTGTATAGTCATTTCTGTTTGTATAGTATACAGCTTTCTGCATTTATATATAATTTCATTCCTTTTAAAATTAAATTTTTGTGTAGTATTATAGTGATTTGAATAAACAAACAAACAAAAAAGGAAGTAATTTGTAAATCAGGAATAATCTGTTCCTCATAAATCTTTTCTCCCTTTTTCCTTTAAGTTTCTCTTTATTGTTGGCTCCAATTATGACTGCTCCGAGGAAAGGAAAAAAGTCATTTGAACTAGTTGGTGACACATTTGAAATGGAAGATATTGTGTACTTTCCTTGAAATTTTAATGAAAAAGGAACAATATGTCTCTATATCTACACATAAATAAGCTTGCACTTGATTAAGTCAGACACATGATAAAGCAGGTATGCAGTGAGCAGAGTCTTACATTATTCAAGCCCATACTTCAGCATAGGGACCCACCAGTGTCTTGCACCTTAGTATTCAACAACTTCACTTAATTGACACAATTAAGAGAAGACCAAGTATGGTTGACATAATTTGTTCCATAATGGCACTTCTCCTTAACATGTGACAAAACCATGTGTTATACAGAACCAATGTTTTCTAAGCACAGACCTAACTCCCTTCACACAGTGGCAAGGAGCTACCACACAGACACACACAGACACATATGCACCACACAAACATGTGTACACACAACATTCACCAAACAGAAAATGCATACACTCTTCTATACTGTTGAATTATTGTGCTTAAGGAGTCCACTGCTTTCCTGCATAGGTGTGATCTATAGTATCTGTTGTCTTTTGAAAAATCTCCCATTTTATATTTTCTGTGTGATTCAGGTCTTTGAATATGACTTCCATTGTAGCATGAACCTTAAAGAGTCTTATTAATAAAATCAAACATGGACTGGGTATTGGGGTGAATGCTGGAAGATCAGAGAAGCAGAACAAGCCACAGCTTCCCCACCTCACCAGTTCCTCAGCTGGTCTTATTTCCTCACATTGGAAGCTTCTGAGTCCTCATCCACCTGAATCTCAGATGAACTGTGCTGCTCTAAAGCCTGAATACCTAACCAGCCAAATGTTTAACCAGCCAAATGCTTCTAGTTTCTGGCCTTCACACCTTATATACCTTTCTACTTTCTGCCATCAGTCCCTGGGATTAAAGGCTCCTTTCTGGGATTAAAGGCATATGTCACCATGCTTGGCTGTATCCAATGTGGCCTTGAACTCACAGAGATCCACAGAGATTTCTGTCTATGGAATGCTAGGATGAAATGAGTGTGCTACCACTGCCTGTCATCATGTTTAATATTGTTGTTGTCCTTTTCTCTGACCCCAGATAAGTTTATTAGCCTGCACAATTTTTTGGGAAAATAATAACACACTTTTTAAAAACAGATCATATCCAATTCACAATGTGACTATGAGAAACAGAAAGAACAGCATAAGTTATGACAAATCAGTGGATTTGGGCTATGTTTCACACACTTTCCTGTCATGATGTGTGGAGAAGTCTACTAATGCTCACAAGATCCATACACATAGGAAAACTGATATTGCATGAGAGAAACCCCATAACACACACTGTACACTAAGATAAGTGTTTGATGATGTCAAAACTGTTTATAGGAAAAAGTCTGTGCAAAAATAAACTAATAAAAAATAACAATCAAAGCAGGATGATCATATTTTCATAAATACAGTGATAAATTTGAAAGACAGAAAACAGAAAATTATAAAACTGAACAGACAGAATTGAGGGTACCAAAAAGGGAGGCAGTAGTACAACCTGAGAGTAGTGATGGTCCAGATCCCTTTTGTGCCTTTCCATGACAATTGAGAGTGGTTGTGACTAGCAGGGGCCTAACACTGAGATTATAACTTCATGAGCTAATAAAAGTCTTTATCCACGCAGATAGCATAGATCTCACTGTTTCCATAAGGTGAGTTGTCTTTTGTCCATGTGCTCCATGAACTATTAAATTCTGTAACAAAACATAACAACAGAAATTGAGCCCAGGAGCCTCGGAATGAAATACTATGGTATTTCATGTGTGCAAAGGTTCAAATCAGCTTTTCTTCATTTGAGATGATTTTACTCATTGTTCATGAACTTATGTGATTTCATATGATAATATAGGTATATGCATACCTACCACATGAACACACCACATGCACTTAATTTTCTGAGGTTTCTGTTGGAATCATCTTTCTGTGTAACAGAACTCAGTATTTCTTTTAATTGTTGAGTAGTCCATTAATGTTTTCATTTGTGGAAGTCTTATTTATAGTACAAGTATTCACTTATATATTGATAACAATCAAACCTTTGCCTCAAAATATGGGAAAACAGGCAAAGAAAATAACACACTAGATGTACTTCTTATATCACTTAAGACATAGAAATTTTCTTACAGAATAAATACAGCCTGCATTATGAATATACCTCCAATTGCAGGTGTTTGAGTGGTTTGATTTCTAGTAATGACTACAATATTTGTTCTACTCTTGGGAATACTCTAAGTTACAATATGACACTGACTCATTGTTAAAATCAGTATGGTATATTCTATAATATGAGATAGGGACTAAGATTAAGGAAATTTTCTGTGAAGTTTTATGACACTAATAAAATATCAAGTGTAAGTATGTATTCAAATTATACTTCACATCATTCTGTTAAATGATTAAAGAGTGACAATAATCTTAATAAAATCATTGTGGAATAGTATGTGTGATGAATTTCTGGTTTAAGTTCTGTAGTTAAAAGATCCTGTGTCTCAAAGTTATGCTGGAGAGGATATGGAGTAAGGGGAACTCTCCTCCACTGCTGGTGGGAATGTATACATAATAAATAAAAAATCTAAAAAAATGAAGAACTATATTAAAATATCAGAGCATTAGGAAGGCTAAGAATAACTATCCTATACTGAGACTCATCAGTAGTCAATGTACAGCAGCATCTTACATTTATTTTGCCTGTATTTTACTCTCCTAAAAATTTAATAATTTATTATTTTATATTCTTACCACAGTTTCCCCTCCCTCCTTTCTTCTAATTTCCTCCCTAATATCCCTCCACACCCCATTCCACCCCCTCTGTCTCTGCTAAGAAATGTTCCAGCCTCCAATGCATATCAGTAAACCAGACATATCAAGTGCTGTAAGACTAGCAATCTCCCCATGTAATTACACTAGTCAAGGCAATCCAGTAAGAGGAATAGGCTCCAAAGAGCCAACCAAAGCATTAGGGACAGACCCTGCTCCCATTGTTAGGCGTACCACAAATAGACAAACTACAGAATTGTTACATATATGTAGAGGGCTGAGTGTAGATCCCATGAAGTCTCCCTGGTTGCTGGTTAAGACTCTATGAGTTCCTATGAGTAAGAATAGAGGAAGGAAGGATTATAGAAACCAGGGGGCTCAAGCAATATCCTATCTCAGTAAGAAAATGGAGACATAATTTCCTTAAAATAATCTTGTTATCACCTTCCTTTGGACTTCATAATATTGCTCTTTGCATATGCTTATTTCCACTGTTATAGTTTTCTATAGAACCTGGTTTTTATTAACACTGTCATTTCTGGAACAACTAATCTTCATAATGTGATCCTCATATTTAATGAAGATTCAACTCACCAAGGCAAATATAAATAATAAAAAGGTATAATACATTTATTTGTACTCATAAAAACTGGAAATCAATATAAGGTTAAAACAATCATTAATATCCACCTTTCAAAAATCTAGAATATTTCAAATATAAGTGATATAGAATACAATACTATCACACAAAAGATAACATCATCTTCAACAAATTGCATAGTTGTTATGTACCTACTTGGACTTTGTATTGCAGTCAATAATCATCTCTTAGCAAGAATTCTTCTGTTTCACCTTGCCATTGCTTTAATATTTTTAAACAAGAACTCTTTGCAATTAATGAATTGATGTTTAAAAAATATGCATAGATATTTTTAAATAAGCATTTATTAATTACAAGTTCTACTTCAGGGCTGGAGAGATGGCTCAGTGGTTAAGAGCACTAACTATTCTTCCAAAAGACCCAGGTTCAATTCCTAGCACCCACATGGCAGCTCACACCTGTCTGGAACTCTAGTTCTAGGGGATCTGACACCCTTGCACAGGCAAAACACCAATGCACATAAAAAAAAAAAAGGTCTACTTCAGAATAAACACTTCTAACTTTAGATCAAGGGTAGAGCTTCCTAAAGTGATACTTGTGATATTGTGTAAGGAGTGAATATTGATCAAAGATTTTGTATATTCCACACATTCAGAAGGACATTTTATTGCATAAATATATGATAATAAAATAAAATTGATAATTATTAGAAAATTTCTTTGTGGTTTTTTCTTGTGAGTTTCTGGATGTCTTCATTTTCCACATTCTTCATAATTGTAAAGTTTCTCTCTAGTATGGGGTCAGGGAAGAGAAAGATGTGTTGAGAATTTGGTAAATGAATTTCCACATTCTTTACATTTATATGTCTTAACTCAGATACAAGTTCTGTGATGATCATTAACAGATGAGAAATGGGTAAAGGATTTTTAACATTTGTAAGGTTTGTCTCTAGGATGAATTTTGTGATGAAGAGATGAGACTTCCCTAAAGCACTTTCTTCATTCATCACATTAATAAGGTTTTTCTCTAGTATGGATTCTCTGATGAAAAAGAAGAGATTATTCCCTACTAATGCATTATTCACATTCATCAGATTTATAAGGTTTCTCTGCAGTATGTATTCTCCTATGATGTTGAAGATTGGAGGACATGACAAATGACTTTCCATAGTCATCACATTTATAAAGTTTTTCTCCAGTATGGATTCTTCTATGACAATGAAGATGGGAGGACTGCACAAAAGACTTGCCACATTCATCACATTTGTAAGGTTTCTTTGCAGTATGTATTCTCCTATGACGTTGAAGACTGGAGGATGTGACAAATGATTTTCCACAGTCATCACATTTATAAAGTTTTTCTCCAGTATGGATTCTCTGATGAACATGAAGAGATGAGCCCCGAGTAAAGTGCTTTCCACATTCCTCATATTTGTAAGCTTTCTCTCCAGTATGGATTCTCCTACGATGTTGAAGATTAGAGAAATCAGCAAAGCACTTTCCACAGTCATCACATTTATAAGGTTTTTCTC
The DNA here is from genome assembly GCF_903995425.1 of Onychomys torridus. Classification (NCBI taxonomy): domain Eukaryota; kingdom Metazoa; phylum Chordata; class Mammalia; order Rodentia; family Cricetidae; genus Onychomys; species Onychomys torridus. The sequence goes on from NC_050462.1 coordinate 197,777, forward strand.
CAGTATGGATTCTCCTATGACATTGAAGTTGGGAGGACGTGACAAAAGACTTGCCACATTTATCACATTTATAAGGTTTCTCTCCAGTATGGATTCTCTGATGAACATGAAGAGATGAGCCATCCCTAAAGCACTTTCCACATTCATCACATATGTAAGGTTTCTGCCCAGTATGGATTCTCCTATGACATTGAAGACTGGAGGACTGCACAAAGGACTTTCCAAGATCATCACATTTATAAAGTTTTTCTCCAGTATGGATTCTCTGATGAACATGAAGAGATGAGCCCCGAGTAAAGTGATTTCCACATTCATCATATTTGTAAGCTTTCTCTCCAGTATGGATTCTGTGATGAACATGAAGGGATGAATTTTTGCTATAGAACTTTCCACAATCATTACATCTGTATGGTTTCTCTTCTTCAGTGCTACTTGAGCCATTTTGAATGATATTTGAATTGAAATCAAAGAATTTATCACAGTCTTTAACCTGGAAAACTTTTGTTCCTGTACGTTTTATATTATCCATCTCTAGATTTGAGGAATCAGTTGTGACCTTTGTACATGAATCACCTCTGAGTCTCTCATAAATTTCTTGTGTGCTAGTTCCATTATACTGAGTACAGGTTGAGAATTCATTAAGAATTTTTTCATGGTGATTGTTTGTCCAATGCTTCTCTTAGCTATGGTCAAGTCGGTGCAAAGAAGTTTTGGAGTACTTATCAAAACCCTTCTGATGTTCATGATTTTCAGAATGATTAACTGTCCAGCAAGTATTTATGGGAGAATTACTAGGAAGTACGTCATCAGTAGAATAAGTCCATGAGTTCTTGCCATTAAAAGGCATTCCAAACTGACTATCCTGGCAATTATTTAGCAAAGAAATCTTAGCAAGGTCATTATTATCTTCACTAAAAGAGGAGGAATTTTCACAACTACTTTCTCCATGACACATTTTAAGCCATGTTGCATTCCTAAAAAAATCATGTTGATCTAAATTGTGGAAATTGTCAGCTAATGGAAGTACTTGTTAAGGAAACTCTACTGAATTTTGAGTAGAGCAACTACCATACTCCTGCCAATTCAAATAATTTTCTGTGCTTAAAGCACTCCTTCCTTCAGGAACTGATAGAGTATCATTTGATCCTACAGCACTTGAAAAGTGTTGCAAAGAATTTGAAGTATTACACTGTGTGTCCCTTTGTAATGTTTACACATATCCATTTAGAGTATTAACTAGGTCTCCATGTTTGGTGTGAATATTTTTCCATAAAATCATTTGACTCTGAACTTGTGACTAACACAGAGTATGATATATTTTGAGACACTAGAGGTTCCTGCTGTTTTTCATAAGTAATGCCTTTGGAAACTTTTTCATAAACATCACTCTCATCATAACATAGTTCATATTGTCTGTTGTCACCATGATAATTCCAGAACTTCCTTGTATGTAGCATGTCAAGACCACTAGTTTCAAATATGCTTGCTCTTCCTACCTGTAAAGAATCTTGTTTGTACTTCTGTTGGAAAACCTCCTGGGTCAGGTGATATGACAGAGCTGGAAGAAATGAACACAAACAAACTCTTGATTTGTATAATAACTTCTGATCACCTGACTCTGGGTCATTTCCTGCACACACAATAAAGATAGAAGCTACACCCTCTCCTGCTAACTCTTACAAACACAATGAATGGCCCAGGCTTTCTTCAATTCCTAGCAAAGGAACACAGAATACTTCGCAGTTGTACTTTATGCAAATTGTCAGCACTTTGATCCCTGTCTGGTAACATAAATTTTATACTTGTCTTCAGACTGGTGAATCCACAATATCCCCAGTCATATTTCCTCAGCAATCCCAGGTTCTAACCTATATTCTACCTTATGTGCCCATGTCTAGACTGATAATTTCAGTCCAGAATATTCCTACATTCACCCTTACAATGGAATGCACATTTTGTATACTGCCCAGCCCCTATGCCTGAAAAACCTTTCCACACATGCTATATATAGATTTCACATATAAGCTTCCATGCATTTATTGTTGTCTGTTTAATCTGCTTTTTGAAATGGCACAGAAATGACAAAATTGTCAATAAGAACAATTTTGATCACAAGATTATGATCACTATGTATGCTACTTTGAAGTATATTCCCTAAAGGTCAGATACTTGGCAACTTTGCTTTCAAGTAGCCACATTATTTTACTCAAAATAGGGGCTTAATGAATGAAATGTAGAATTGTGTAAGGCCTTCAAGTATAAGAACTACACAACTAAAACCTTTCTGGTTCCTGATTGAAATTTGATAGTATGAATGTTATCTGTTCTTTCTGCTAAGTCTTCTGCCTCCTGACTTCATTCTGTGGCACAGTGGAGTCTTATTGTCACGGAACTGTAAGATCAATGAAACCCTTTGTTTTACATATTTCCATGACAATGGTGTTTCAACACAACAATAGAAAGTCATACAAAGAATATAAAAAAAAAAAAAAGCCAACCTTTTACCAGCACCACCCCCCTCGGGATTCTGTCTGTCTCATCGAAATATTCTTCAACTGATAATTACCATGATACAGAAGAGGGAAGAACTATCATAAACATATTAAAGTAGTCAAAGTGCTTAAATTAGACACAAAGAAACAGCCCAATAAAATCAATGAGGAGAAGCTAAAAACCTTGAGTGATGCAAGAGACCACAGAGACATAAAAGAAGACATTCCAGTCTTAAAAAAATAAAAAACATATAGATTTATTAATGATAACTCAGTCTGAAGTGAAGTTATGACAGAAAACTAATTAAAAAGTCAAGATAAAACTTTATAAGTAAGACAGAAAAATAGAAAATAGAATATAAAAATTCAATAAAACAAGAGTAATTTAACTGCAGATCAGAAACAGACATTTTATAAATATGTGTGTGTGTATTCATATATATATGTATATATATAAAGAATTACACAGGTAATCTATACCATAGGAATGTGAAAATTTTAAATGTATATATGTAAGATAATAATCTTACCTCAATGGCATAGATAAAGTCTTCTCTAAGATCATGAAAGACAAATTTGCCAAACTCAAGAATGTCAAAACATTGCAGATACTGGAAAGATTCATAACACCAAATAGGCAAAAATATAAAAAGAAATACCACATAGCAAGCCCTAGTTAATATACAGAACAAAACAGAGCATTAAAATATGAAGAAGGGAACTAAATGCCTCATGTAAAGGGCCCCTTAGAATAACAGCTGATATCACAGGAGAAGATACTAACCAAAAGAACCTAGAACAGTGCAATTCTAAAGAGAATAAGGGCCTATATTGACTATTGCACTAAGAAAAACTATCTGCTTTAATTGAAAGAGAAGGAATTTTTTATTAATTAGAAGGTATAAAATAATTCATAGCATGCAGATCAATAAAAAAAAAAAACAAGAGACAGGAAACTATTTAAGACTGATAGGCAACTACAGCCAGAACAGAAGATATACTAATTGCAGACATACACCTCAACTTTTGCTTCTTTTAATCCAATCCTACAGTCCCATTTTCAGCTTTCATAAAATGGTTTGCTGCAGGTTCCCTGCTGCCTTTGACTTCATCTCCATTGATTAGAATACATCTTCCAATTTTAACATCATTCTCACAACCTTTCTTGATCTCAAAGCCCAACTCCAGCAAGAAATCTATTGAAGGCCACAGGCCACTCCTGTCAGGGAAGCAGTTCAGTTAACTCCAGAACTTCACCTCTCCTCTTGGCTCTTTAAGGCCAATACACTAATTTGAGCCACGGTTCTGTAGTGGAACTGTGGCAGCCTCAGCCTTCCTTATCTCTGGGGGATCCTATAGCCGACCACCAAACTTTCCTACAACTCCTGATTGCATTGCCCACACTCCAAATCCAGCAGAAACAAAGACCACAAGAACCAAACTGGGAAGGGAACTAGAGAAGTGGATTGCTAATCCTCACCACTTTATCTTCTTTTCTAAATCTATCTCCCAATTTTCATCCCCAGATCTGGAAGAAAATACAACACCTTCTGAAGCCATTCCTTCTGTCCTGTACCAATTTAAAATGGATCACACAGATTTCCCCATTCAAATCTTTATCTCCTATGTCATTGCTTTGTTCCTACCTGAAACTCCAGCAGTCAATTCTCTTTGAACACAGAGGCCATCCTGACCAGAGAAGCAAGGAGATTATTTGTACATCTTCACTTCTTCCACCATGCCTCCATGTCCTATCTCTCAATCTCATCCCCAGATCTTTAGCAGACATTCTGCTGTTGACTTTCCTCACTCTTTGTCCATTTACGTGCAGTTGATAAGAGCCATTAAGACAATGTTAACAAAGCTATAAACTGTGGAATCACAGGGGGAAATGAAAAAGTTCTATCTTCTGAGGAAGGGAAATAGAATAAACAAGTAAACATAGATGGACAACTGAATAGGAGGACCAAGTATGCAAGTGGAGTGGAGATGGGCTTCTAGGCATGAATACAGGGGAAGACTGTTAAAATCAATTGGCATTTGAGGGTTACTATTAAAACCAAGTTCAGTAGGAACTTCCAGAAATATGTATGATGGATATCTGAAAAATATTGCCCAATAATGGGCCAGCCAAAGTCCCAATCGTCTCTCTCCTATAATCTAACACAGTTTTCAGTATGAAAATTATATTACATATATTTGAGTGGTCAGCCAAGGAGTCCAAATTGTATATCAAAACAAGCCAGGCTGTGGCCAGTTCTACACATTCCTCTCCATGAACTGTAAGCATGGTTT